>NW_027120592.1:0-79092 GCF_038355195.1 Osmerus mordax
ATAAACTGCCAGTCTATCTTTCCTTCAGTATTTGATTGTGTCCCTCGCTGATCATTTAAATGCCAAGCTTGTCAGTTAAAAGCCTAACTGCCCCTTTACATTGTCAAAGTATCCCTAACTTGTTTAAAACAACTTTACCCTTAAAAGTTGGTCTCTCGCATAAAGCCTGTGATACATTTTGACCGCCCTGCTACTCTGCTTGGTCTTAAGAAAAGTCCAAAACTAAACTTAATACAGTTACAATTCAAACCAAAATAAAAGTCCCAATAAGTAATATATCTTCTTCCTGTTGAGGCCTAGCAGACTCTGGTCTGCTAAGACCAGGCTCCCAACTGAACGTCACAATAAAAGGTTCTTAAATTGTTTACGTTACCAGCATCGCAGAGGGACAGCAGGCGCACCAAGCATAAAGCAGTCTGTGAAAGGGGTTTTGGAAAAGGATCCCCTTACCTCTTAGTTTTGTGCACCACGGGTTCTGCTTTATACTGGTGCTGCCGTGGGTCTCTCCTTGATCTGGTTCTGTAATCCTGCTGCTCGACAACGCCAATTGATGAAGAAAGTGTTTGTCCGCCTCTTCATAAACGGAGTGACTAAGTTCAGTTGAGTTATGGGTTTTAATACGTATTTATCAATCTGCAGATTGGGAGAGAAAACCAGTCTTCTGACCATAAATGACAACACAACACCAAGCTTAGGTCTCAACCAGGTCTCTCGGAAAGCCGGAGGACCATCTTTTATAGGGCACAACAATGTAAACATAGATTGTGACAGTCAGGCAGGAATGACATTACAACAGTCTCAGAGAAAAAGATTCACTGCTCCCAACACATGACAACTCTCACACTAGAGAGTTCATAGTTGGAGCTCTCCTTGTAGTCATGACAAAGGACGTTTACCCAGTACTTTCTCCTGATCACGAACATCTATTAACCCTGACACATAGACACCATCTAATCTTATTAATAGCAAGCTTACATGAGAACATACTAATTAGTATCCAATGACTAGTTATATTGATTAGTGATTAATGTAAGCACACAGGAAATCCCAATTTCTTCCACAGTATACAGAGCCAAAATGATGAAAATTGTGTCAATGTCCAAATATTTATGGACCTAACTGTAGGTGTTGTTTGAGAACCGTGTTCAGAACGGGACATAGACTCACCTGGCACAGAAGGCAGCTGTCTCTGTGTGACACTTAGGGCCTCCGTTGGCTTCTCAGGGAAGGGCAGGCGCTGGACCACAGGCTCCTGGGGGGTGATCACATGCTCCCGGACAGGCCTGTTAGCATCGGGTTGGATGCGATTGGGTGGTTTGGGCAAGACGGTGTAACCCATCCCTCCGGCACATATTTCTTTGAACTTGGCTGGGGAGAAAAAATGTATCATATATAAATATATATATTGATATCAATATATCAAGCAACAGAATAGCATTTAGCATCGACTACTGATTTGGTATATTGGGACAATATCGTCCCTAGAGACCACAATAGAAGAGCTCAGTAGTGGCCAAGTTGAAATCTTAGACAATTTCAAGCTTGTGTGTGTTGTCTCACCTGCACCAGTAAACAGCCAGGTTTTGTCCGATTGACACGAGCAGATCCCGATGTCCATGTTCCCACTGGAAGTAAGGTCTACATGTTAGTCTGTAGAACTGTTACAGTCAAAGATAATTTGTTAAGCTGAGAGTTGTTTAAAAGACAAGTGTTGTTTCCAAGGCAATACATTCTTTGTCCACTAGATGTCCCTCCTGACCACAAGCCGATTCAACCCCCTCCTCCACTCAGCAGACCTATAGCATGTGCGTGCAAAATCGATTGAGAAAGTTGCAACTTTGCAGCTCTCTAAAGGAAAATGCAATTACAGCATTATCCTAGTCAGACACAATGCATAATGTGCGTGTGTGGTCTCACCTGCCCAGCAGATCCCGAGGTCCGTGTTCACATTAGCACTCCTCAGCCCCGTGAGTGGTAGAGCGCTCCAACTCATCACCCTACACCTGCACACATACACACACATTCATTTTAATAATACAGTAGCAATACAGCAGAAGCTAAATCGTAAAAAAAAGTCCAAATCTCACTTTTCGGAAATTGCACTAAGTCCAAAATGCATTGAGCCACTAAATCGCTCGCCGCTTTAGTTGACCCTAACCTCGCCTCAAAAAAAATTACAAGCTATGGCCTTTCGTGAAATATTGATTTGGAGACAACGACATGACTTAGTTAGCTAGTCTTCTTGTCAAACATATTGGCAAATTACATTTACTGTTTGTCAACCGTACACAAAGTTATTGTCTATGAATCTTGCTAGCATAACTTAGCTTTCTGGCTAATAGTACAGTCCTCCGCTGCGCGTAGCCCACTTCCGATGTCAGAGAGATGTTCCCAAATGCTCCTTAACGTTGTAATCCTTGCCAATCAACACACATTTCTTACAACGTCAATGCAGTAACTTAATTTAATATGAACATTTTCTTGTGGAACGCGCCCACGTCTCGTCACATCTTTCTCAGTGCTGTGTGTTACCCCAAAATAGGGCCGCATGAAGCTCACACACATTAGTTCCGACCGCAGGCTGTGTTTACTGTTAATGCGTTAGAAGATCATTTTCAACGTAATATACTGCGATGATCCTATAATCTGTTATGGACTCCTGAATGTCACAGAACGTTTCACAGTTGCTGAAAATTTAACTTGCGACGCGTCTGAATAAGCTTACCTAGTTTGTTGAATGTGTCTCTCATCAAGCACAGAACACTTTCTTACTTCTTCTAAAATTCAAATTCAATCGTTGATAAAAAAAATTCTAGCTGCCTTGTTTGTTGAAGTGGTACAGAGTAATGAAAAATAGACTCCCGTAGCCGGAGTTGTATTCCGTAGCCTGCTTCCCGGATGATTTGAAGCAACCAATGGCATTCTCAGATTCAAGGCAGCCGGCTGCCTCTTACGAAATAGCCTTTGTGTTCTGCATTTGTTGGCCCCAAGTTGTTATCTTATTTTAACTGCCATCAAGTGTTGGGCAACTTTCTACATGAGTTCAGTTAATAGTTCACAAATTTTTAACCCATTTTTAATCATTATCCTTTCTACAGTCGCCTTCAGTCTTTAATGAGAATTATGTCTGTTCTATCAACTTCAAAAATCCACCTTGTCCCATTTTAAATTACACAAAGTTTGCACAGACACGGAATTTGCTTTGGCAGGAAGGTGCATACAATAAACATATATAAATCTTAAATTTAGGTATCTTATCTCCCCCACGGGCTGGACTGAAATGATAGCAGCCGAAAAGTGAGGCTGCCAGACTGGCGTTTACGCGCAGTCTGGCTTGTCCTTTGGAGCCCAAAAATGCACACGTTAATGTTTATCCTACTTATGCGCCTTGAATATTGGTGTGGATTTTATGACAATGTCATGTACTGACAGTTAACCATGGATGTCCAAATGCATTTGTTGTGGCAACATCTCAAGTTTTCCCAACCAGCCCATTTAGAATAAGGAACAAATTCTTTATCTTTTTTGAACAGACATTTTGACAATTGGGAAACAGCTGAAATACACATTCTATTGAAACAACGTCGGTTGAGGCACGTTGACCCTCCTACATTAAAAGTGCCACAAAAAGGCTACATGTAAACAGATGACCTTGTGTGACCATATGTTATGACAGAAAGGTATTTTTCTACAAACATGTACAATAATTACGGACAATGGAGATCTGAATTCTCACGGAGAATTACAATGGGTGAGTATAAAATTTGGACTCTGGAAGCATATTTAGCATATATATTTAGGAAGCATATATAGGCTTTTTAGGTATACCTAAATAGCCTATATATGCTTCCTAAATATAAATTGATAATGCAGGCGACGCTGTCTATAAATTTGTATAATTTTTCTCCCTTGAATATTAGACGAACAGGATTACGGAGGAAGATCTGAACCCCCACAGAGGGCCCCTTCGCCTTGGCGAAATATTACAACTAGAGGTGAGGTTACGGTTTGACTCTCTGGAAGCAATCAAAAAAATTGACAGAGGGGGGCCAACCCATTTTATGCCTGGGTTATATAAAAGAACCGGGCGCCGCCATGTTTTAAATTACATATACAGCTGTAGAACTTATTGTAAAGTATTGAAAGAATTGTCATAGCGCTTGTAAAATATTGTATACTGTAAGGACATGCTCTGATACAAGTCTCATTCCTCATTTAAAGGTCGCCGTTCATATCCGATAGGAAACCCCCAACCCGGTAAATTTTCATTTTGTTTTTAGATGTATTTCTAGAATAAGGCTATACTCTACTGTCCAGCTGTCTTCAACCCTGTGTATTCCTAAGCTGTTTTATTGTAGTGTTATTTTGCTTGATGTGTAAGTGTACAGAGCATTTATGTACACTGCATAGTATACCTTTATAACCCCCTTGGGTTATAATATGAAGCTATGCCTAGAACATGCATTGACTAACACAAGTCTATCCTAAATATAAATTGATAATGCAGGCGACGCCGTCTATACTTTTGTATAATTTTTCTCCCTTGAATATTAGACGAACAGGATTACGGAGGAATATCTGAACCCCCACAGAGGGCCCCTTCGCCTCGGCGAAATATTACAACTAGAGGTGAGGTTATGGTTTGACTCTCTGGAAGCAATAAAAAAATTGACAGAGGGGGGCCAACCCATTTTATGTCTGGGTTATATAAAAGAACCGGGCGCCGCCATGTTTTAAATTACATATACAGCTGTAGAACTTATTGTAAAGTATTGAAAGAATTGTCATAGCGCTTGTAAAATATTGTATACTGTAAGGACATGCTCTGATACAAGTCTCATTCCTCATTTAAAGGTCGCCGTTCATATCCGATAGGAAACCCCCAACCCGGTAAATTTTCATTTTGTTTTTAGATGTATTTCTAGAATAAGGCTATACTCTACTGTCCAGCTGTCTTCAACCCTGTGTATTCCTAAGCTGTTTTATTGTAGTGTTATTTTGCTTGATGTGTAAGTGTACAGAGCATTTATGTACACTGCATAGTATACCTTTATAACCCCCTTGGGTTATAATATGAAGCTATGCCTAGAACATGCATTGACTAACACAAGTCTATCCTAAATATAAATTGATAATGCAGGCGACGCCGTCTATACTTTTGTATAATTTTTCTCCCTTGAATATTAGACGAACAGGATTACGGAGGAATATCTGAACCCCCACAGAGGGCCCCTTCGCCTCGGCGAAATATTACAACTAGAGGTGAGGTTATGGTTTGACTCTCTGGAAGCAATAAAAAAATTGACAGAGGGGGGCCAACCCATTTTATGTCTGGGTTATATAAAAGAACCGGGCGCCGCCATGTTTTAAATTACATATACAGCTGTAGAACTTATTGTAAAGTATTGAAAGAATTGTCATAGCGCTTGTAAAATATTGTATACTGTAAGGACATGCTCTGATACAAGTCTCATTCCTCATTTAAAGGTCGCCGTTCATATCCGATAGGAAACCCCCAACCCGGTAAATTTTCATTTTGTCTCAATTACATTAAAAGTATTTTGTACATTCCCTGTGTTGGATATTACTTGTAATTCTTGGTTATATTATTAAGCTAGGCCTACATAATGTAAATTGACTTAGACATTTCATAAACAATATGGAACAATATATATACAATACATGTATACCTTTTAAAAATTAGAAGGATATAGTAAACAAGCTTAATTATTTTCTCAGTAGCTTACAAAATAGCCTACATTTGTTGATAATGTCACGGCCAATTTATATTAGCCTATTTCTTAACCTTAATTCAATCAAGATGCAATGATTCCCCTCAAAAACAAATGAAGTGGTAGCACCCAATTTTAAATGTGTACTTTAGTTTTGGTAACATGTCCCACATTGTCCCACACACACTTAGTAATCGTCCCACATTTTTTTTGTTTGATGAACATATTCTATAGGTGATTCTGACGGTGTGTCGTCGTATCGGCGAGATGGCCGACGTGATTACCCTACCCGCTCACAACGCTTTCATCAAAGATTACCAGACAACGGAGTCCACGTATACCAGCCCCGACATAGGCCTGACACATTTATCCACAGACAACCAACGATCAACAGTAGACCGGCCGGGGTCGGTAACCGAGACACGAACCGCACGCTTCACAGAGATTGTAATGAACGAGAGGATACACGCTCCAGAGGCGGGTCTAGTTGGCGGAGACTTATACAGCGGCCCTCCACTTCGTTAGTTGATTCACACAGGACAACACGTAGGACTGATGGATATCACGGTACTCGTACTCGAGGCAATAGCTATGTTAGTCAACCTGTCAATAATCAATGTTATGTGCACAGAAACACATATCGCTGGTTTAGTAGGAAACCAGACATTTCTGAACATGTTTCTACTGTACAGCCCTCTGAAAATTTCAACAGCCAAATTGAGACTAATTCATATGGCATAGACGCTCGCCGTCCTCTTTCAATTGTAATCTTACAGTGAATACATTTAAGATTCAAGTGAGTATCTGTACTGAAGAGGTCTGTCTGTTTATTACATTTACTGTTTGAAATGTACTGAATACAATAAAGAATGTTTCAATGTGTCATCTTGGATCGACCCATATTGTAATACCATATACTACCTGACAACTTAGTCCGTTCTCACAAAAAACACACCATACACACCCCAGGAATTAATATTTTCACTTTGAATCACAGTGTATCACTGATAACCATAGAGAGGAGCCATTATCCCTCACGCTCTCCTTAGCTGAATGAGTGCTTTCAAAGCGCGGGGGAAGAAATATGTATCTCCAGTTAGCAGCAACGTACAATCATGAGGGTAGGCTCATTTGAAAGGCCTGATGTAGGCCTTGACTTGTAATGCCATTCCGACGGGCGCACGTGCATTTCCGCGACACAGCTAGCGAGACAAAACTTCAAACAGAGCTACCGAAATGGGGATCTTATTTTCGGGTCTAGAAAACCACTCTACCCGGTTCCCCCTAGTCTAACTTGAATTACAAAAGTGTCCCCGATCGAATCCCAGGTTCGGGCGCATTACTGTGAATTTCAAGGGCATTTTGTCTGTGGCTGAAAGAGTGCTTTCAAAGCGGGGGGAGAAATATGTATCTCCAGGAGGAGGGCTCGGCTAACCTACGGGCTCATATTAGTAGGAACCAGGTATAGAAGCCTCAAAACCGTGAGCTAAGTGCTGAGCTAATTCAGAATAGCTACATTTCTAATATAGGATCAGGCTAGGCTAACAACGCCAGGTAGGGCTAAGCTAGCAAAGGCAATCCCGTCGGTCTTGAAGGCGTGGAAAATGTGAAACGGTGGAAAACTGAGAGGCTAAGCTAACAATGCTAAGCTAGGCTAAGCTAGCAAAACCACCCCGGTTGGTATATCACGCATGGAAAATGTGAAACGGTGGAAAACTGAGAGGCTAAGCTAACAATGCTAAGCTAGGCTAAGCTAGCAAAACCACCCCGGTTGGTATAAAACGCATGGAAAATGTGAAACGGTGGAAAACTGAGAGGCTAAGCTAACAATGCTAAGCTAGGCTAAGCTAACAAAACCACCCCGGTTGGTATAAAACGCATGGAAAATGTGAAACGGTGGGAAACTGAGAGGCTAAGCTAACAATGCTAAGCTAGGCTAAGCTAGCAAAACCACCCCGGTTGGTATATAACGCATGGAAAATGTGAAACGGTGGAAAACTGAGAGGCTAAGCTAACAATGCTAAGCTAGGCTAAGCTAGCAAAACCACCCCGGTTGGTATATAACGCATGGAAAATGTGAAACGGTGGAAAACTGAGAGGCTAAGCTAACAATGCTAAGCTAGGCTAAGCTAGCAAAACCACCCCGGTTGGTATAAAACGCATGGAAAATGTGAAACGGTGGAAAACTGAGAGGCTAAGCTAACAATGCTAAGCTAGGCTAAGCTAGCAAAACCACCCCGGTTGGTATATAACGCATGGAAAATGTGAAACGGTGGAAAACTGAGAGGCTAAGCTAACAATGCTAAGCTAGGCTAAGCTAGCAAAACCACCCCGGTTGGTATATAACGCATGGAAAATGTGAAACGGTGGAAAACTGAGAGGCTAAGCTAACAATGCTAAGCTAGGCTAAGCTAGCAAAACCACCCCGGTTGGTATATAACGCATGGAAAATGTGAAACGGTGGAAAACTGAGAGGCTAAGCTAACAATGCTAAGCTAGGCTAAGCTAACAAAATCGCCTAGTTTGGTGAAAAAAACGTGTGGAACATGTCTAACATGCCAATTAACGTGCCGGGTGGAAGCTAACAATGCTAAGCTAAGCTAACAAAAATGTCTGAGTTAGAAAAAAACGTGTGGGTCATATTAAACCTGCCGAATGCCACGTCGGGCTAGGCTAATGATGCTAAGCTAAGATAAAAAATGCTAAATGAAGCCAGGTAGACCCGAGACGCGATGTCCTAGTATATAACCTGAGTTCCTTGTGAAAAAAGTGGATGCCCGCCCGGTGGGCCCCTAGTCACACCGCGAGAATCAGGAGAAGCGAGATACATGGCTGTGAGTTGTCACATGCGGGTAAATCATATAAAACCAGTCCCCCCGCCACATCAACCCACTGAATGGCCGGTATCATCTCTAAAAATTGTCCAAACGGAAGTCTCAGCACATCTAGTTCCATGTCTCTGACTAGGAGATCCGCCTTGCACAAATCAGGGGGGGCATATCCCAGTGCCCAGCTAGGAAGTGTTGCATGAAGGGGCCACAACTGCGTTTTACGCGTCTGGTCTTCCATCCCGTACCTCTCTTCCATTCAAAGTACTGTTCCTGACGTCCTCTGGGTCAAACTGTCCCTTCTGGGACTCCTTGGCCGTGTTGTCTGGGCTATCGACGAATTGGCTGACCAGCTTAACATTCAGGAGGACCTCTCGGGGTGGTGATGGAAGTCGTGTGGAAGCAGGTTGGCTTGGTTTTCATATGGTCTGTTCTATGGTAGCATTATTCGATGGGTTGCTGTTCTTCTTCCAGTGGTTCCATTTATGTATTTACTTATGCATATCTGGGCTTCTCTCATCCTACCATAGTGGACCCCGAGCTGTGTTGCACGGCGTTCTCTCTCGCTCTACCCCAGGTACTGACTGGCCTACCGCCGGTCTCAGGCCCTGACATGCCTTGGGCCCTGTCAGATGGCACGCCTATTGAACAGTAGGTTATCCTGCTAGCTTTTAGAGTAGTTGTACACATCCTCTTCCTGTTGTGTTTACTCTTCCTCCCCTCTTTCTCTTCTTCTTATCATTATCACTATTGTCATTATTGTATTATCTAGTCCTGTACTTTAGTCTGTGTCTAGTTCCCATTCACATGGTTGTAGCTTAGCTCATTTGATTGTTACCTTATCCTTGCAGTTCCTTTAGCATGCCACATCACACCAACAAACAGAAAAAACCCACACACACCTCACTGACCCTCACGCTGTTTCTCCCTCTCTCTTATGCCTACTGCCCTTCCAAGCGGGACCCGGCATTGAGAGGACGTGACATGCTGTGAGCGGGTCTTCTGGACCTCCACCCGGAAGGCCCTCGCCTCCCACAACCCTCCCCACCGAACCCGTTTCCTGCGATAGGACAGCTGATAGAATGGAGGATGTGAGGGATGTTGCGTCCCCACACACCGGTGGCCCTCAACCCCTCCCCTCCTCTCCTGCGAAGCCAGCTCTGCAAGATGACTCTGAACTGACTTTTAGCATTACCCATGCACACACTGACTGCTGCTAGACTCTGTGACTGCTCCTTACTCACCGTCTTTGTCTAGAAAATGTAAATACTGTATGAAAGTGTCCCTCCATGTTATGTTTAATGGCCTGCCAACAAGATACACAAATTTGACAAGTGTGGTTGTTTTGCTATACAGGACCCTAATCCTTCACCCACTGATGTGCCTGTCATGTCTGAGATTTGTCATGCCTTGAATACACTGTGATTTCTCTCGACTCCTGGCCTCTTCTGGTTTATTCATCTACACACCCACTGATAGATAAGCACGATGATGCATCCTGTCCTATTATCCACCTTCCACACTGCCCCTTGTCATCTTATTTATTGTGGCTATTAATAACAATTAATACCTTTTGAACTGCCACCTCCTGTTCAATCCATACCATTACACTTAGTTTTACCTGTGCACTTACCCTAGGATACTATTGCTTGCTTGCTCACTTGGTATATTTATGGACTCTTGTGCCCTTTCACTGTGCATTGACTTCTCCCTTTATGGAGGAGAATTTCTTCCACTCACCTCTCCTTCTGGCCTTACGTGCTCCTCATTATTCATACTGACTACTGATTCTTACTGATTCTAATGACTGTTGGATTACTGTTGACCTTTTATATCCCCTCTTTTTGTGCCTTTATTCCCTGCTTCCTTAGTACTGACTCTTGACGTTAGGATTAGGAACTTTTTAATATGATCCACTCCTAAACCTTATCTCCATTAACACACCACTTCACACCTATTTTAAGATCGATTTTATTCCATTTCTTATCTCCTCTCCTATATCTCTCATTGTCATCTTCTCCTCTCATCTCTAGCTGTCTCCCACGTCGCTCACTTTTTGTGAACGGCTTCCCTGGGAATTCCCTCTGTGACGGCCGCTTATCTGACGTCACTGCACGGATCTCCGTTTTCTTTTTACACTAAGTCAATGTTCGTTTTTTTTTCCGTTTATCTTATATATTCTTCCGTTTTGCCACGTCCCCCGATTTTGGTCGCACTACTTTTCTTTCTCTAATTTCCTGGGATTTATGCCCCTTGCAATTCTTTTTATAAGCTTCTATTTACGTTCTGCCCACCAGCCGTTTCGCCGTTAGCTACTTCCGGGTTTTAGCATACCCACGTCCCTTCCGGTCCCTGCATTGTCAATCATTCGATCTCCCCCATAGATATATATAAACACTAGATGTCTTACGGCTGAGTCTAGAACGTCCGCACATGGTGGCCATCTTGCTACAGTCAACACAATGTTAAGGGTGAGCGACTTGACTGTAGCAAGATGGCCACCATGTGCGGACGTTCTAGACTCAGCCGTAAGACATCTAGTGTTTATATATATCTATGGGGGAGATCGAATGATTGACAATGCAGGGACCGGAAGGGACGTGGGTATGCTAAAACCCGGAAGTAGCTAACGGCGAAACGGCTGGTGGGCAGAACGTAAATAGAAGCTTATAAAAAGAATTGCAAGGGGCATAAATCCCAGGAAATTAGAGAAAGAAAAGTAGTGCGACCAAAATCGGGGGACGTGGCAAAACGGAAGAATATATAAGATAAACGGAAAAAAAAACGAACATTGACTTAGTGTAAAAAGAAAACGGAGATCCGTGCAGTGACGTCAGATAAGCGGCCGTCACAGAGGGAATTCCCAGGGAAGCCGTTCACAAAAAGTGAGCGACGTGGGAGACAGCTAGAGATGAGAGGAGAAGATGACAATGAGAGATATAGGAGAGGAGATAAGAAATGGAATAAAATCGATCTTAAAATAGGTGTGAAGTGGTGTGTTAATGGAGATAAGGTTTAGGAGTGGATCATATTAAAAAGTTCCTAATCCTAACGTCAAGAGTCAGTACTAAGGAAGCAGGGAATAAAGGCACAAAAAGAGGGGATATAAAAGGTCAACAGTAATCCAACAGTCATTAGAATCAGTAAGAATCAGTAGTCAGTATGAATAATGAGGAGCACGTAAGGCCAGAAGGAGAGGTGAGTGGAAGAAATTCTCCTCCATAAAGGGAGAAGTCAATGCACAGTGAAAGGGCACAAGAGTCCATAAATATACCAAGTGAGCAAGCAAGCAATAGTATCCTAGGGTAAGTGCACAGGTAAAACTAAGTGTAATGGTATGGATTGAACAGGAGGTGGCAGTTCAAAAGGTATTAATTGTTATTAATAGCCACAATAAATAAGATGACAAGGGGCAGTGTGGAAGGTGGATAATAGGACAGGATGCATCATCGTGCTTATCTATCAGTGGGTGTGTAGATGAATAAACCAGAAGAGGCCAGGAGTCGAGAGAAATCACAGTGTATTCAAGGCATGACAAATCTCAGACATGACAGGCACATCAGTGGGTGAAGGATTAGGGTCCTGTATAGCAAAACAACCACACTTGTCAAATTTGTGTATCTTGTTGGCAGGCCATTAAACATAACATGGAGGGACACTTTCATACAGTATTTACATTTTCTAGACAAAGACGGTGAGTAAGGAGCAGTCACAGAGTCTAGCAGCAGTCAGTGTGTGCATGGGTAATGCTAAAAGTCAGTTCAGAGTCATCTTGCAGAGCTGGCTTCGCAGGAGAGGAGGGGAGGGGTTGAGGGCCACCGGTGTGTGGGGACGCAACATCCCTCACATCCTCCATTCTATCAGCTGTCCTATCGCAGGAAACGGGTTCGGTGGGGAGGGTTGTGGGAGGCGAGGGCCTTCCGGGTGGAGGTCCAGAAGACCCGCTCACAGCATGTCACGTCCTCTCAATGCCGGGTCCCGCTTGGAAGGGCAGTAGGCATAAGAGAGAGGGAGAAACAGCGTGAGGGTCAGTGAGGTGTGTGTGGGTTTTTTCTGTTTGTTGGTGTGATGTGGCATGCTAAAGGAACTGCAAGGATAAGGTAACAATCAAATGAGCTAAGCTACAACCATGTGAATGGGAACTAGACACAGACTAAAGTACAGGACTAGATAATACAATAATGACAATAGTGATAATGATAAGAAGAAGAGAAAGAGGGGAGGAAGAGTAAACACAACAGGAAGAGGATGTGTACAACTACTCTAAAAGCTAGCAGGATAACCTACTGTTCAATAGGCGTGCCATCTGACAGGGCCCAAGGCATGTCAGGGCCTGAGACCGGCGGTAGGCCAGTCAGTACCTGGGGTAGAGCGAGAGAGAACGCCGTGCAACACAGCTCGGGGTCCACTATGGTAGGATGAGAGAAGCCCAGATATGCATAAGTAAATACATAAATGGAACCACTGGAAGAAGAAGAACAGCAACCCATCGAATAATGCTACCATAGAACAGACCATATGAAAACCAAGCCAACCTGCTTCCACACGACTTCCATCACCACCCCGAGAGGTCCTCCTGAATGTTAAGCTGGTCAGCCAATTCGTCGATAGCCCAGACAACACGGCCAAGGAGTCCCAGAAGGGACAGTTTGACCCAGAGGACGTCAGGAACAGTACTTTGAATGGAAGAGAGGTACGGGATGGAAGACCAGACGCGTAAAACGCAGTTGTGGCCCCTTCATGCAACACTTCCTAGCTGGGCACTGGGATATGCCCCCCCTGATTTGTGCAAGGCGGATCTCCTAGTCAGAGACATGGAACTAGATGTGCTGAGACTTCCGTTTGGACAATTTTTAGAGATGATACCGGCCGTTCAGTGGGTTGATGTGGCGGGGGGACTGGTTTTATATGATTTACCCGCATGTGACAACTCACAGCCATGTATCTCGCTTCTCCTGATTCTCGCGGTGTGACTAGGGGCCCACCGGGCGGGCATCCACTTTTTTCACAAGGAACTCAGGTTATATACTAGGACATCGCGTCTCGGGTCTACCTGGCTTCATTTAGCATTTTTTATCTTAGCTTAGCATCATTAGCCTAGCCCGACGTGGCATTCGGCAGGTTTAATATGACCCACACGTTTTTTTCTAACTCAGACATTTTTGTTAGCTTAGCTTAGCTTAGCATTGTTAGCTTCCACCCGGCACGTTAATTGGCATGTTAGACATGTTCCACACGTTTTTTTCACCAAACTAGGCGATTTTGTTAGCTTAGCCTAGCTTAGCATTGTTAGCTTAGCCTCTCAGTTTTCCACCGTTTCACATTTTCCATGCGTTATATACCAACCGGGGTGGTTTTGCTAGCTTAGCCTAGCTTAGCATTGTTAGCTTAGCCTCTCAGTTTTCCACCGTTTCACATTTTCCATGCGTTATATACCAACCGGGGTGGTTTTGCTAGCTTAGCCTAGCTTAGCATTGTTAGCTTAGCCTCTCAGTTTTCCACCGTTTCACATTTTCCATGCGTTATATACCAACCGGGGTGGTTTTGCTAGCTTAGCCTAGCTTAGCATTGTTAGCTTAGCCTCTCAGTTTTCCACCGTTTCACATTTTCCATGCGTTATATACCAACCGGGGTGGTTTTGCTAGCTTAGCCTAGCTTAGCATTGTTAGCTTAGCCTCTCAGTTTCCCACCGTTTCACATTTTCCATGCGTTTTATACCAACCGGGGTGGTTTTGTTAGCTTAGCCTAGCTTAGCATTGTTAGCTTAGCCTCTCAGTTTTCCACCGTTTCACATTTTCCATGCGTTTTATACCAACCGGGGTGGTTTTGCTAGCTTAGCCTAGCTTAGCATTGTTAGCTTAGCCTCTCAGTTTTCCACCGTTTCACATTTTCCATGCGTGATATACCAACCGGGGTGGTTTTGCTAGCTTAGCCTAGCTTAGCATTGTTAGCTTAGCCTCTCAGTTTTCCACCGTTTCACATTTTCCACGCCTTCAAGACCGACGGGATTGCCTTTGCTAGCTTAGCCCTACCTGGCGTTGTTAGCCTAGCCTGATCCTATATTAGAAATGTAGCTATTCTGAATTAGCTCAGCACTTAGCTCACGGTTTTGAGGCTTCTATACCTGGTTCCTACTAATATGAGCCCGTAGGTTAGCCGAGCCCTCCTCCTGGAGATACATATTTCTCCCCCCGCTTTGAAAGCACTCTTTCAGCCACAGACAAAATGCCCTTGAAATTCACAGTAATGCGCCCGAACCTGGGATTCGATCGGGGACACTTTTGTAATTCAAGTTAGACTAGGGGGAACCGGGTAGAGTGGTTTTCTAGACCCGAAAATAAGATCCCCATTTCGGTAGCTCTGTTTGAAGTTTTGTCTCGCTAGCTGTGTCGCGGAAATGCACGTGCGCCCGTCGGAATGGCATTACAAGTCAAGGCCTACATCAGGCCTTTCAAATGAGCCTACCCTCATGATTGTACGTTGCTGCTAACTGGAGATACATATTTCTTCCCCCGCGCTTTGAAAGCACTCGTTCAGCTAAGGAGAGCGTGAGGGTTAACAACCCCCAGGGATGACATACTGTTGTCCGAAGACATTAACACTACCCATTGCTCAGGTCATCAGAATAAAAATATCTTGAGTCCAAGTCTTCATCCAACATCTTGTGTCCAAGTCTTCTTCCAATATCCTGTGTTCAAGTCTTCATCCAACATCCTGTGTCAAAGTCTTCCTCCAAAATCCCGTGTCCAAGTCTTCTTCCAATATCCTGTGTACAAGTCTTCATCCAACATCCCGTGTCAAAGTCTTCTGTCACTGTCTGGTCTTCTTCTTTAAGACCTAACCTTTTTTGGCAAGTAGGAGCCTATCAGCATTAACATCCCTCAGGGATGACATACTGTTGTCCGAAGACTTTAACACTCCCCATTGCTAACATAAGTACAGCTGTCTTATCGTCTGTCAGTCAAGTAGAAGTGAGAAATAAATCCAAATTGTGAATCTAAATTGTGGAAACACATCATCAGTAGTATACCTAGGATCATCGGGCGTTTCGGCCTTCGAAACACTAGACACCCTCCCCATAGGCAGGCCCACCAGGGTTGATCAAATCCCCAGTGTGTGTTTCCAGTCCAATTGGTGAATCAACAGATAAATTTGGAAAAATAGTAGTCTGGTCCACAGAAAAACAGTCCACCCTAATGCAGTCTTGAGGTGTAACTGGAGAGAATAAAGAAAACACCAGCGGAATACACATACATTTATTAATTAAACAGCCGCCTTGAACCAAAGCGTCTTTACAATAAAAAGTCACTTAACAATATAACAACATGAATGTCAACAATAATACTTACCTGTGCTAGGAGTAAAAGAGGGTTAGGGTTAGAAGAGAAAGCAAGGAGGGTTAGGTTTAAGACAAGAAAAAGAGAGACCCACCAGGGGTCTAGGGTTGGGGTTAGGATAGGGTGCAGGTGGGGTTAGGGTTGAGAGCAGGAGGGTTGGGTTTAGGTAAGAGAAGGAGAGGAAAATTAAATCAGTGACTCATACAGGGTCGACACCCACAGGGCGAATGACACTGCTGCCCACGGGGCTTGAGTCGAATTCTCCCGCCCAGCCCAAAGGAATCAATCCCAGGGGGTGGAAGGCAGAGACAGAGTAGGAAAAGCAGGGAATAGTGAAGAAGATCTGTTTGACCCGGTCCAGAATGATGTGAAGAATCCAAAATTAGGAGAGCCACAAGCCATCCTAAATTAATTGTAAAGTGAAAAAATCCTGTAGAAGACTGGAATGAGGAAGTCCTGTTTACTTCAGTCCAGAGTGTTGTGAAAAATCTTGTTCAAGCTTGTCCAGAGTGTTGTGAAAAATCCAAAAATAGGAGAGCAAGGCCACAGGCCATCTTACAAAAATTGTAGAGTGAACAAAACCTTGTAAAATATCTTCTTGAGGCAATATAATAAATAAGAGCGGAAATGGAAAGGGGGCAATATGAGCAAGTGGGGCCAAGGCCCCGGCAGAGTTAGGTGTGGCAGTAATCACGAGGAAACACCCTGTGGGACCCCAACGGGACCACAGTACAGGTGAGACCCCATTTAGGCACGCGCACCTGAAACCCCACTCACTCTGTCCCCCTGAAATGAATGAATGAGCAGGAGTCTGTTTTATAGGCTCCTCCCTTTCCACTGCCAGACCTATTGACCAATAGGAGTAGTATCAGTAACCCTCAGGGATACAGTTGTCCGAAGACTTTACTACTACCAATTGTAACATAGGATATTCTTCTTGGACGTATTGTTCCTGATGATCCTATGTCCATGTCTTGTTTTCTTCTTTCCAACCTGACCTTATTGGCAAATAGGAGCCTATCAGTATTAACAACCCCCAGGGATGACATACTGTTGTCCGAAGACATTAACACTACCCATTGCTAAGGTCATCAGGATAAAAATATCTTGAGTCCAAGTCTTCATCCAACATCTTGTGTCCAAGTCTTCTTCCAATATCCTGTGTTCAGAATATCCTTGTCTTGTTGTCTTCTTTCCAACCTGACCTTATTGGGAAATAGGAGCCTATCAGTATTAACAACCCCCAGGGATGACATACTGTTGTCCGAAGACATTAACACTACCCATTGCTAAGGTCATCAGGATAAAAATATCTTGAGTCCAAGTCTTCATCCAACATCTTGTGTCCAAGTCTTCTTCCAATATCCTGTGTTCAGAATATCCTTGTCTTGTTGTCTTCTTTCCAACCTGACCTTATTGGCAAATAGGAGCCTATCAGTATTAACAACCCCCAGGGATGACATACTGTTGTCCGAAGACATTAACACTACCCATTGCTAAGGTCATCAGAATAAAAATATCTTGAGTCCAAGTCTTCATCCAACATCTTGTGTCCAAGTCTTCTTCCAATATCCTGTGTTCAGAATATCCTTGTCTTGTTGTCTTCTTTCCAACCTGACCTTATTGGCAAATAGGAGCCTATCAGTATTAACAACCCCCAGGGATGACATACTGTTGTCCGAAGACATTAACACTACCCATTGCTAAGGTCATCAGAATAAAAATATCTTGAGTCCAAGTCTTCATCCAACATCTTGTGTCCAAGTCTTCTTCCAATATCCTGTGTTCAGAATATCCATGTCTTGTTGTCTTCTTTCCAGCCAGACCCTATTGGCAAATAGGAGCCTATCAGTATTAACAACCCCCAGGGATGACATACTGTTGTCCGAAGACATTAACACTACCCATTGCTCAGGTCATCAGAATAAAAATATCTTGAGTCCAAGTCTTCATCCAACATCTTGTGTCCAAGTCTTCTTCCAATATCCTGTGTTCAAGTCTTCATCCAACATCCTGTGTCAAAGTCTTCCTCCAAAATCCCGTGTCCAAGTCTTCTTCCAATATCCTGTGTACAAGTCTTCATCCAACATCCCGTGTCAAAGTCTTCTGTCACTGTCTGGTCTTCTTCTTTAAGACCTAACCTTTTTTGGCAAGTAGGAGCCTATCAGCATTAACATCCCTCAGGGATGACATACTGTTGTCCGAAGACTTTAACACTCCCCATTGCTAACATAAGTACAGCTGTCTTATCGTCTGTCAGTCAAGTAGAAGTGAGAAATAAATCCAAATTGTGAATCTAAATTGTGGAAACACATCATCAGTAGTATACCTAGGATCATCGGGCGTTTCGGCCTTCGAAACACTAGACACCCTCCCCATAGGCAGGCCCACCAGGGTTGATCAAATCCCCAGTGTGTGTTTCCAGTCCAATTGGTGAATCAACAGATAAATTTGGAAAAATAGTAGTCTGGTCCACAGAAAAACAGTCCACCCTAATGCAGTCTTGAGGTGTAACTGGAGAGAATAAAGAAAACACCAGCGGAATACACATACATTTATTAATTAAACAGCCGCCTTGAACCAAAGCGTCTTTACAATAAAAAGTCACTTAACAATATAACAACATGAATGTCAACAATAATACTTACCTGTGCTAGGAGTAAAAGAGGGTTAGGGTTAGAAGAGAAAGCAAGGAGGGTTAGGTTTAAGACAAGAAAAAGAGAGACCCACCAGGGGTCTAGGGTTGGGGTTAGGATAGGGTGCAGGTGGGGTTAGGGTTGAGAGCAGGAGGGTTGGGTTTAGGTAAGAGAAGGAGAGGAAAATTAAATCAGTGACTCATACAGGGTCGACACCCACAGGGCGAATGACACTGCTGCCCACGGGGCTTGAGTCGAATTCTCCCGCCCAGCCCAAAGGAATCAATCCCAGGGGGTGGAAGGCAGAGACAGAGTAGGAAAAGCAGGGAATAGTGAAGAAGATCTGTTTGACCCGGTCCAGAATGATGTGAAGAATCCAAAATTAGGAGAGCCACAAGCCATCCTAAATTAATTGTAAAGTGAAAAAATCCTGTAGAAGACTGGAATGAGGAAGTCCTGTTTACTTCAGTCCAGAGTGTTGTGAAAAATCTTGTTCAAGCTTGTCCAGAGTGTTGTGAAAAATCCAAAAATAGGAGAGCAAGGCCACAGGCCATCTTACAAAAATTGTAGAGTGAACAAAACCTTGTAAAATATCTTCTTGAGGCAATATAATAAATAAGAGCGGAAATGGAAAGGGGGCAATATGAGCAAGTGGGGCCAAGGCCCCGGCAGAGTTAGGTGTGGCAGTAATCACGAGGAAACACCCTGTGGGACCCCAACGGGACCACAGTACAGGTGAGACCCCATTTAGGCACGCGCACCTGAAACCCCACTCACTCTGTCCCCCTGAAATGAATGAATGAGCAGGAGTCTGTTTTATAGGCTCCTCCCTTTCCACTGCCAGACCTATTGACCAATAGGAGTAGTATCAGTAACCCTCAGGGATACAGTTGTCCGAAGACTTTACTACTACCAATTGTAACATAGGATATTCTTCTTGGACGTATTGTTCCTGATGATCCTATGTCCATGTCTTGTTTTCTTCTTTCCAACCTGACCTTATTGGCAAATAGGAGCCTATCAGTATTAACAACCCCCAGGGATGACATACTGTTGTCCGAAGACATTAACACTACCCATTGCTAAGGTCATCAGGATAAAAATATCTTGAGTCCAAGTCTTCATCCAACATCTTGTGTCCAAGTCTTCTTCCAATATCCTGTGTTCAGAATATCCTTGTCTTGTTGTCTTCTTTCCAACCTGACCTTATTGGGAAATAGGAGCCTATCAGTATTAACAACCCCCAGGGATGACATACTGTTGTCCGAAGACATTAACACTACCCATTGCTAAGGTCATCAGGATAAAAATATCTTGAGTCCAAGTCTTCATCCAACATCTTGTGTCCAAGTCTTCTTCCAATATCCTGTGTTCAGAATATCCTTGTCTTGTTGTCTTCTTTCCAACCTGACCTTATTGGCAAATAGGAGCCTATCAGTATTAACAACCCCCAGGGATGACATACTGTTGTCCGAAGACATTAACACTACCCATTGCTAAGGTCATCAGAATAAAAATATCTTGAGTCCAAGTCTTCATCCAACATCTTGTGTCCAAGTCTTCTTCCAATATCCTGTGTTCAGAATATCCTTGTCTTGTTGTCTTCTTTCCAACCTGACCTTATTGGCAAATAGGAGCCTATCAGTATTAACAACCCCCAGGGATGACATACTGTTGTCCGAAGACATTAACACTACCCATTGCTAAGGTCATCAGAATAAAAATATCTTGAGTCCAAGTCTTCATCCAACATCTTGTGTCCAAGTCTTCTTCCAATATCCTGTGTTCAGAATATCCATGTCTTGTTGTCTTCTTTCCAGCCAGACCCTATTGGCAAATAGGAGCCTATCAGTATTAACAACCCCCAGGGATGACATACTGTTGTCCGAAGACATTAACACTACCCATTGCTCAGGTCATCAGAATAAAAATATCTTGAGTCCAAGTCTTCATCCAACATCTTGTGTCCAAGTCTTCTTCCAATATCCTGTGTTCAAGTCTTCATCCAACATCCTGTGTCAAAGTCTTCCTCCAAAATCCCGTGTCCAAGTCTTCTTCCAATATCCTGTGTACAAGTCTTCATCCAACATCCCGTGTCAAAGTCTTCTGTCACTGTCTGGTCTTCTTCTTTAAGACCTAACCTTTTTTGGCAAGTAGGAGCCTATCAGCATTAACATCCCTCAGGGATGACATACTGTTGTCCGAAGACTTTAACACTCCCCATTGCTAACATAAGTACAGCTGTCTTATCGTCTGTCAGTCAAGTAGAAGTGAGAAATAAATCCAAATTGTGAATCTAAATTGTGGAAACACATCATCAGTAGTATACCTAGGATCATCGGGCGTTTCGGCCTTCGAAACACTAGACACCCTCCCCATAGGCAGGCCCACCAGGGTTGATCAAATCCCCAGTGTGTGTTTCCAGTCCAATTGGTGAATCAACAGATAAATTTGGAAAAATAGTAGTCTGGTCCACAGAAAAACAGTCCACCCTAATGCAGTCTTGAGGTGTAACTGGAGAGAATAAAGAAAACACCAGCGGAATACACATACATTTATTAATTAAACAGCCGCCTTGAACCAAAGCGTCTTTACAATAAAAAGTCACTTAACAATATAACAACATGAATGTCAACAATAATACTTACCTGTGCTAGGAGTAAAAGAGGGTTAGGGTTAGAAGAGAAAGCAAGGAGGGTTAGGTTTAAGACAAGAAAAAGAGAGACCCACCAGGGGTCTAGGGTTGGGGTTAGGATAGGGTGCAGGTGGGGTTAGGGTTGAGAGCAGGAGGGTTGGGTTTAGGTAAGAGAAGGAGAGGAAAATTAAATCAGTGACTCATACAGGGTCGACACCCACAGGGCGAATGACACTGCTGCCCACGGGGCTTGAGTCGAATTCTCCCGCCCAGCCCAAAGGAATCAATCCCAGGGGGTGGAAGGCAGAGACAGAGTAGGAAAAGCAGGGAATAGTGAAGAAGATCTGTTTGACCCGGTCCAGAATGATGTGAAGAATCCAAAATTAGGAGAGCCACAAGCCATCCTAAATTAATTGTAAAGTGAAAAAATCCTGTAGAAGACTGGAATGAGGAAGTCCTGTTTACTTCAGTCCAGAGTGTTGTGAAAAATCTTGTTCAAGCTTGTCCAGAGTGTTGTGAAAAATCCAAAAATAGGAGAGCAAGGCCACAGGCCATCTTACAAAAATTGTAGAGTGAACAAAACCTTGTAAAATATCTTCTTGAGGCAATATAATAAATAAGAGCGGAAATGGAAAGGGGGCAATATGAGCAAGTGGGGCCAAGGCCCCGGCAGAGTTAGGTGTGGCAGTAATCACGAGGAAACACCCTGTGGGACCCCAACGGGACCACAGTACAGGTGAGACCCCATTTAGGCACGCGCACCTGAAACCCCACTCACTCTGTCCCCCTGAAATGAATGAATGAGCAGGAGTCTGTTTTATAGGCTCCTCCCTTTCCACTGCCAGACCTATTGACCAATAGGAGTAGTATCAGTAACCCTCAGGGATACAGTTGTCCGAAGACTTTACTACTACCAATTGTAACATAGGATATTCTTCTTGGACGTATTGTTCCTGATGATCCTATGTCCATGTCTTGTTTTCTTCTTTCCAACCTGACCTTATTGGCAAATAGGAGCCTATCAGTATTAACAACCCCCAGGGATGACATACTGTTGTCCGAAGACATTAACACTACCCATTGCTAAGGTCATCAGGATAAAAATATCTTGAGTCCAAGTCTTCATCCAACATCTTGTGTCCAAGTCTTCTTCCAATATCCTGTGTTCAGAATATCCTTGTCTTGTTGTCTTCTTTCCAACCTGACCTTATTGGGAAATAGGAGCCTATCAGTATTAACAACCCCCAGGGATGACATACTGTTGTCCGAAGACATTAACACTACCCATTGCTAAGGTCATCAGGATAAAAATATCTTGAGTCCAAGTCTTCATCCAACATCTTGTGTCCAAGTCTTCTTCCAATATCCTGTGTTCAGAATATCCTTGTCTTGTTGTCTTCTTTCCAACCTGACCTTATTGGCAAATAGGAGCCTATCAGTATTAACAACCCCCAGGGATGACATACTGTTGTCCGAAGACATTAACACTACCCATTGCTAAGGTCATCAGAATAAAAATATCTTGAGTCCAAGTCTTCATCCAACATCTTGTGTCCAAGTCTTCTTCCAATATCCTGTGTTCAGAATATCCTTGTCTTGTTGTCTTCTTTCCAACCTGACCTTATTGGCAAATAGGAGCCTATCAGTATTAACAACCCCCAGGGATGACATACTGTTGTCCGAAGACATTAACACTACCCATTGCTAAGGTCATCAGAATAAAAATATCTTGAGTCCAAGTCTTCATCCAACATCTTGTGTCCAAGTCTTCTTCCAATATCCTGTGTTCAGAATATCCATGTCTTGTTGTCTTCTTTCCAGCCAGACCCTATTGGCAAATAGGAGCCTATCAGTATTAACAACCCCCAGGGATGACATACTGTTGTCCGAAGACATTAACACTACCCATTGCTCAGGTCATCAGAATAAAAATATCTTGAGTCCAAGTCTTCATCCAACATCTTGTGTCCAAGTCTTCTTCCAATATCCTGTGTTCAAGTCTTCATCCAACATCCTGTGTCAAAGTCTTCCTCCAAAATCCCGTGTCCAAGTCTTCTTCCAATATCCTGTGTACAAGTCTTCATCCAACATCCCGTGTCAAAGTCTTCTGTCACTGTCTGGTCTTCTTCTTTAAGACCTAACCTTTTTTGGCAAGTAGGAGCCTATCAGCATTAACATCCCTCAGGGATGACATACTGTTGTCCGAAGACTTTAACACTCCCCATTGCTAACATAAGTACAGCTGTCTTATCGTCTGTCAGTCAAGTAGAAGTGAGAAATAAATCCAAATTGTGAATCTAAATTGTGGAAACACATCATCAGTAGTATACCTAGGATCATCGGGCGTTTCGGCCTTCGAAACACTAGACACCCTCCCCATAGGCAGGCCCACCAGGGTTGATCAAATCCCCAGTGTGTGTTTCCAGTCCAATTGGTGAATCAACAGATAAATTTGGAAAAATAGTAGTCTGGTCCACAGAAAAACAGTCCACCCTAATGCAGTCTTGAGGTGTAACTGGAGAGAATAAAGAAAACACCAGCGGAATACACATACATTTATTAATTAAACAGCCGCCTTGAACCAAAGCGTCTTTACAATAAAAAGTCACTTAACAATATAACAACATGAATGTCAACAATAATACTTACCTGTGCTAGGAGTAAAAGAGGGTTAGGGTTAGAAGAGAAAGCAAGGAGGGTTAGGTTTAAGACAAGAAAAAGAGAGACCCACCAGGGGTCTAGGGTTGGGGTTAGGATAGGGTGCAGGTGGGGTTAGGGTTGAGAGCAGGAGGGTTGGGTTTAGGTAAGAGAAGGAGAGGAAAATTAAATCAGTGACTCATACAGGGTCGACACCCACAGGGCGAATGACACTGCTGCCCACGGGGCTTGAGTCGAATTCTCCCGCCCAGCCCAAAGGAATCAATCCCAGGGGGTGGAAGGCAGAGACAGAGTAGGAAAAGCAGGGAATAGTGAAGAAGATCTGTTTGACCCGGTCCAGAATGATGTGAAGAATCCAAAATTAGGAGAGCCACAAGCCATCCTAAATTAATTGTAAAGTGAAAAAATCCTGTAGAAGACTGGAATGAGGAAGTCCTGTTTACTTCAGTCCAGAGTGTTGTGAAAAATCTTGTTCAAGCTTGTCCAGAGTGTTGTGAAAAATCCAAAAATAGGAGAGCAAGGCCACAGGCCATCTTACAAAAATTGTAGAGTGAACAAAACCTTGTAAAATATCTTCTTGAGGCAATATAATAAATAAGAGCGGAAATGGAAAGGGGGCAATATGAGCAAGTGGGGCCAAGGCCCCGGCAGAGTTAGGTGTGGCAGTAATCACGAGGAAACACCCTGTGGGACCCCAACGGGACCACAGTACAGGTGAGACCCCATTTAGGCACGCGCACCTGAAACCCCACTCACTCTGTCCCCCTGAAATGAATGAATGAGCAGGAGTCTGTTTTATAGGCTCCTCCCTTTCCACTGCCAGACCTATTGACCAATAGGAGTAGTATCAGTAACCCTCAGGGATACAGTTGTCCGAAGACTTTACTACTACCAATTGTAACATAGGATATTCTTCTTGGACGTATTGTTCCTGATGATCCTATGTCCATGTCTTGTTTTCTTCTTTCCAACCTGACCTTATTGGCAAATAGGAGCCTATCAGTATTAACAACCCCCAGGGATGACATACTGTTGTCCGAAGACATTAACACTACCCATTGCTAAGGTCATCAGGATAAAAATATCTTGAGTCCAAGTCTTCATCCAACATCTTGTGTCCAAGTCTTCTTCCAATATCCTGTGTTCAGAATATCCTTGTCTTGTTGTCTTCTTTCCAACCTGACCTTATTGGGAAATAGGAGCCTATCAGTATTAACAACCCCCAGGGATGACATACTGTTGTCCGAAGACATTAACACTACCCATTGCTAAGGTCATCAGGATAAAAATATCTTGAGTCCAAGTCTTCATCCAACATCTTGTGTCCAAGTCTTCTTCCAATATCCTGTGTTCAGAATATCCTTGTCTTGTTGTCTTCTTTCCAACCTGACCTTATTGGCAAATAGGAGCCTATCAGTATTAACAACCCCCAGGGATGACATACTGTTGTCCGAAGACATTAACACTACCCATTGCTAAGGTCATCAGAATAAAAATATCTTGAGTCCAAGTCTTCATCCAACATCTTGTGTCCAAGTCTTCTTCCAATATCCTGTGTTCAGAATATCCTTGTCTTGTTGTCTTCTTTCCAACCTGACCTTATTGGCAAATAGGAGCCTATCAGTATTAACAACCCCCAGGGATGACATACTGTTGTCCGAAGACATTAACACTACCCATTGCTAAGGTCATCAGAATAAAAATATCTTGAGTCCAAGTCTTCATCCAACATCTTGTGTCCAAGTCTTCTTCCAATATCCTGTGTTCAGAATATCCATGTCTTGTTGTCTTCTTTCCAGCCAGACCCTATTGGCAAATAGGAGCCTATCAGTATTAACAACCCCCAGGGATGACATACTGTTGTCCGAAGACATTAACACTACCCATTGCTCAGGTCATCAGAATAAAAATATCTTGAGTCCAAGTCTTCATCCAACATCTTGTGTCCAAGTCTTCTTCCAATATCCTGTGTTCAAGTCTTCATCCAACATCCTGTGTCAAAGTCTTCCTCCAAAATCCCGTGTCCAAGTCTTCTTCCAATATCCTGTGTACAAGTCTTCATCCAACATCCCGTGTCAAAGTCTTCTGTCACTGTCTGGTCTTCTTCTTTAAGACCTAACCTTTTTTGGCAAGTAGGAGCCTATCAGCATTAACATCCCTCAGGGATGACATACTGTTGTCCGAAGACTTTAACACTCCCCATTGCTAACATAAGTACAGCTGTCTTATCGTCTGTCAGTCAAGTAGAAGTGAGAAATAAATCCAAATTGTGAATCTAAATTGTGGAAACACATCATCAGTAGTATACCTAGGATCATCGGGCGTTTCGGCCTTCGAAACACTAGACACCCTCCCCATAGGCAGGCCCACCAGGGTTGATCAAATCCCCAGTGTGTGTTTCCAGTCCAATTGGTGAATCAACAGATAAATTTGGAAAAATAGTAGTCTGGTCCACAGAAAAACAGTCCACCCTAATGCAGTCTTGAGGTGTAACTGGAGAGAATAAAGAAAACACCAGCGGAATACACATACATTTATTAATTAAACAGCCGCCTTGAACCAAAGCGTCTTTACAATAAAAAGTCACTTAACAATATAACAACATGAATGTCAACAATAATACTTACCTGTGCTAGGAGTAAAAGAGGGTTAGGGTTAGAAGAGAAAGCAAGGAGGGTTAGGTTTAAGACAAGAAAAAGAGAGACCCACCAGGGGTCTAGGGTTGGGGTTAGGATAGGGTGCAGGTGGGGTTAGGGTTGAGAGCAGGAGGGTTGGGTTTAGGTAAGAGAAGGAGAGGAAAATTAAATCAGTGACTCATACAGGGTCGACACCCACAGGGCGAATGACACTGCTGCCCACGGGGCTTGAGTCGAATTCTCCCGCCCAGCCCAAAGGAATCAATCCCAGGGGGTGGAAGGCAGAGACAGAGTAGGAAAAGCAGGGAATAGTGAAGAAGATCTGTTTGACCCGGTCCAGAATGATGTGAAGAATCCAAAATTAGGAGAGCCACAAGCCATCCTAAATTAATTGTAAAGTGAAAAAATCCTGTAGAAGACTGGAATGAGGAAGTCCTGTTTACTTCAGTCCAGAGTGTTGTGAAAAATCTTGTTCAAGCTTGTCCAGAGTGTTGTGAAAAATCCAAAAATAGGAGAGCAAGGCCACAGGCCATCTTACAAAAATTGTAGAGTGAACAAAACCTTGTAAAATATCTTCTTGAGGCAATATAATAAATAAGAGCGGAAATGGAAAGGGGGCAATATGAGCAAGTGGGGCCAAGGCCCCGGCAGAGTTAGGTGTGGCAGTAATCACGAGGAAACACCCTGTGGGACCCCAACGGGACCACAGTACAGGTGAGACCCCATTTAGGCACGCGCACCTGAAACCCCACTCACTCTGTCCCCCTGAAATGAATGAATGAGCAGGAGTCTGTTTTATAGGCTCCTCCCTTTCCACTGCCAGACCTATTGACCAATAGGAGTAGTATCAGTAACCCTCAGGGATACAGTTGTCCGAAGACTTTACTACTACCAATTGTAACATAGGATATTCTTCTTGGACGTATTGTTCCTGATGATCCTATGTCCATGTCTTGTTTTCTTCTTTCCAACCTGACCTTATTGGCAAATAGGAGCCTATCAGTATTAACAACCCCCAGGGATGACATACTGTTGTCCGAAGACATTAACACTACCCATTGCTAAGGTCATCAGGATAAAAATATCTTGAGTCCAAGTCTTCATCCAACATCTTGTGTCCAAGTCTTCTTCCAATATCCTGTGTTCAGAATATCCTTGTCTTGTTGTCTTCTTTCCAACCTGACCTTATTGGGAAATAGGAGCCTATCAGTATTAACAACCCCCAGGGATGACATACTGTTGTCCGAAGACATTAACACTACCCATTGCTAAGGTCATCAGGATAAAAATATCTTGAGTCCAAGTCTTCATCCAACATCTTGTGTCCAAGTCTTCTTCCAATATCCTGTGTTCAGAATATCCTTGTCTTGTTGTCTTCTTTCCAACCTGACCTTATTGGCAAATAGGAGCCTATCAGTATTAACAACCCCCAGGGATGACATACTGTTGTCCGAAGACATTAACACTACCCATTGCTAAGGTCATCAGAATAAAAATATCTTGAGTCCAAGTCTTCATCCAACATCTTGTGTCCAAGTCTTCTTCCAATATCCTGTGTTCAGAATATCCTTGTCTTGTTGTCTTCTTTCCAACCTGACCTTATTGGCAAATAGGAGCCTATCAGTATTAACAACCCCCAGGGATGACATACTGTTGTCCGAAGACATTAACACTACCCATTGCTAAGGTCATCAGAATAAAAATATCTTGAGTCCAAGTCTTCATCCAACATCTTGTGTCCAAGTCTTCTTCCAATATCCTGTGTTCAGAATATCCATGTCTTGTTGTCTTCTTTCCAGCCAGACCCTATTGGCAAATAGGAGCCTATCAGTATTAACAACCCCCAGGGATGACATACTGTTGTCCGAAGACATTAACACTACCCATTGCTCAGGTCATCAGAATAAAAATATCTTGAGTCCAAGTCTTCATCCAACATCTTGTGTCCAAGTCTTCTTCCAATATCCTGTGTTCAAGTCTTCATCCAACATCCTGTGTCAAAGTCTTCCTCCAAAATCCCGTGTCCAAGTCTTCTTCCAATATCCTGTGTACAAGTCTTCATCCAACATCCCGTGTCAAAGTCTTCTGTCACTGTCTGGTCTTCTTCTTTAAGACCTAACCTTTTTTGGCAAGTAGGAGCCTATCAGCATTAACATCCCTCAGGGATGACATACTGTTGTCCGAAGACTTTAACACTCCCCATTGCTAACATAAGTACAGCTGTCTTATCGTCTGTCAGTCAAGTAGAAGTGAGAAATAAATCCAAATTGTGAATCTAAATTGTGGAAACACATCATCAGTAGTATACCTAGGATCATCGGGCGTTTCGGCCTTCGAAACACTAGACACCCTCCCCATAGGCAGGCCCACCAGGGTTGATCAAATCCCCAGTGTGTGTTTCCAGTCCAATTGGTGAATCAACAGATAAATTTGGAAAAATAGTAGTCTGGTCCACAGAAAAACAGTCCACCCTAATGCAGTCTTGAGGTGTAACTGGAGAGAATAAAGAAAACACCAGCGGAATACACATACATTTATTAATTAAACAGCCGCCTTGAACCAAAGCGTCTTTACAATAAAAAGTCACTTAACAATATAACAACATGAATGTCAACAATAATACTTACCTGTGCTAGGAGTAAAAGAGGGTTAGGGTTAGAAGAGAAAGCAAGGAGGGTTAGGTTTAAGACAAGAAAAAGAGAGACCCACCAGGGGTCTAGGGTTGGGGTTAGGATAGGGTGCAGGTGGGGTTAGGGTTGAGAGCAGGAGGGTTGGGTTTAGGTAAGAGAAGGAGAGGAAAATTAAATCAGTGACTCATACAGGGTCGACACCCACAGGGCGAATGACACTGCTGCCCACGGGGCTTGAGTCGAATTCTCCCGCCCAGCCCAAAGGAATCAATCCCAGGGGGTGGAAGGCAGAGACAGAGTAGGAAAAGCAGGGAATAGTGAAGAAGATCTGTTTGACCCGGTCCAGAATGATGTGAAGAATCCAAAATTAGGAGAGCCACAAGCCATCCTAAATTAATTGTAAAGTGAAAAAATCCTGTAGAAGACTGGAATGAGGAAGTCCTGTTTACTTCAGTCCAGAGTGTTGTGAAAAATCTTGTTCAAGCTTGTCCAGAGTGTTGTGAAAAATCCAAAAATAGGAGAGCAAGGCCACAGGCCATCTTACAAAAATTGTAGAGTGAACAAAACCTTGTAAAATATCTTCTTGAGGCAATATAATAAATAAGAGCGGAAATGGAAAGGGGGCAATATGAGCAAGTGGGGCCAAGGCCCCGGCAGAGTTAGGTGTGGCAGTAATCACGAGGAAACACCCTGTGGGACCCCAACGGGACCACAGTACAGGTGAGACCCCATTTAGGCACGCGCACCTGAAACCCCACTCACTCTGTCCCCCTGAAATGAATGAATGAGCAGGAGTCTGTTTTATAGGCTCCTCCCTTTCCACTGCCAGACCTATTGACCAATAGGAGTAGTATCAGTAACCCTCAGGGATACAGTTGTCCGAAGACTTTACTACTACCAATTGTAACATAGGATATTCTTCTTGGACGTATTGTTCCTGATGATCCTATGTCCATGTCTTGTTTTCTTCTTTCCAACCTGACCTTATTGGCAAATAGGAGCCTATCAGTATTAACAACCCCCAGGGATGACATACTGTTGTCCGAAGACATTAACACTACCCATTGCTAAGGTCATCAGGATAAAAATATCTTGAGTCCAAGTCTTCATCCAACATCTTGTGTCCAAGTCTTCTTCCAATATCCTGTGTTCAGAATATCCTTGTCTTGTTGTCTTCTTTCCAACCTGACCTTATTGGGAAATAGGAGCCTATCAGTATTAACAACCCCCAGGGATGACATACTGTTGTCCGAAGACATTAACACTACCCATTGCTAAGGTCATCAGAATAAAAATATCTTGAGTCCAAGTCTTCATCCAACATCTTGTGTCCAAGTCTTCTTCCAATATCCTGTGTTCAGAATATCCTTGTCTTGTTGTCTTCTTTCCAACCTGACCTTATTGGCAAATAGGAGCCTATCAGTATTAACAACCCCCAGGGATGACATACTGTTGTCCGAAGACATTAACACTACCCATTGCTAAGGTCATCAGAATAAAAATATCTTGAGTCCAAGTCTTCATCCAACATCTTGTGTCCAAGTCTTCTGTCACTGTCTGGTCTTCTTCTTTAAGACCTAACCTTTTTTGGCAAGTAGGAGCCTATCAGCATTAACATCCCTCAGGGATGACATACTGTTGTCCGAAGACTTTAACACTCCCCATTGCTAACATAAGTACAGCTGTCTTATCGTCTGTCAGTCAAGTAGAAGTGAGAAATAAATCCAAATTGTGAATCTAAATTGTGGAAACACATCATCAGTAGTATACCTAGGATCATCGGGCGTTTCGGCCTTCGAAACACTAGACACCCTCCCCATAGGCAGGCCCACCAGGGTTGATCAAATCCCCAGTGTGTGTTTCCAGTCCAATTGGTGAATCAACAGATAAATTTGGAAAAATAGTAGTCTGGTCCACAGAAAAACAGTCCACCCTAATGCAGTCTTGAGGTGTAACTGGAGAGAATAAAGAAAACACCAGCGGAATACACATACATTTATTAATTAAACAGCCGCCTTGAACCAAAGCGTCTTTACAATAAAAAGTCACTTAACAATATAACAACATGAATGTCAACAATAATACTTACCTGTGCTAGGAGTAAAAGAGGGTTAGGGTTAGAAGAGAAAGCAAGGAGGGTTAGGTTTAAGACAAGAAAAAGAGAGACCCACCAGGGGTCTAGGGTTGGGGTTAGGATAGGGTGCAGGTGGGGTTAGGGTTGAGAGCAGGAGGGTTGGGTTTAGGTAAGAGAAGGAGAGGAAAATTAAATCAGTGACTCATACAGGGTCGACACCCACAGGGCGAATGACACTGCTGCCCACGGGGCTTGAGTCGAATTCTCCCGCCCAGCCCAAAGGAATCAATCCCAGGGGGTGGAAGGCAGAGACAGAGTAGGAAAAGCAGGGAATAGTGAAGAAGATCTGTTTGACCCGGTCCAGAATGATGTGAAGAATCCAAAATTAGGAGAGCCACAAGCCATCCTAAATTAATTGTAAAGTGAAAAAATCCTGTAGAAGACTGGAATGAGGAAGTCCTGTTTACTTCAGTCCAGAGTGTTGTGAAAAATCTTGTTCAAGCTTGTCCAGAGTGTTGTGAAAAATCCAAAAATAGGAGAGCAAGGCCACAGGCCATCTTACAAAAATTGTAGAGTGAACAAAACCTTGTAAAATATCTTCTTGAGGCAATATAATAAATAAGAGCGGAAATGGAAAGGGGGCAATATGAGCAAGTGGGGCCAAGGCCCCGGCAGAGTTAGGTGTGGCAGTAATCACGAGGAAACACCCTGTGGGACCCCAACGGGACCACAGTACAGGTGAGACCCCATTTAGGCACGCGCACCTGAAACCCCACTCACTCTGTCCCCCTGAAATGAATGAATGAGCAGGAGTCTGTTTTATAGGCTCCTCCCTTTCCACTGCCAGACCTATTGACCAATAGGAGTAGTATCAGTAACCCTCAGGGATACAGTTGTCCGAAGACTTTACTACTACCAATTGTAACATAGGATATTCTTCTTGGACGTATTGTTCCTGATGATCCTATGTCCATGTCTTGTTTTCTTCTTTCCAACCTGACCTTATTGGCAAATAGGAGCCTATCAGTATTAACAACCCCCAGGGATGACATACTGTTGTCCGAAGACATTAACACTACCCATTGCTAAGGTCATCAGGATAAAAATATCTTGAGTCCAAGTCTTCATCCAACATCTTGTGTCCAAGTCTTCTTCCAATATCCTGTGTTCAGAATATCCTTGTCTTGTTGTCTTCTTTCCAACCTGACCTTATTGGGAAATAGGAGCCTATCAGTATTAACAACCCCCAGGGATGACATACTGTTGTCCGAAGACATTAACACTACCCATTGCTAAGGTCATCAGGATAAAAATATCTTGAGTCCAAGTCTTCATCCAACATCTTGTGTCCAAGTCTTCTTCCAATATCCTGTGTTCAGAATATCCTTGTCTTGTTGTCTTCTTTCCAACCTGACCTTATTGGCAAATAGGAGCCTATCAGTATTAACAACCCCCAGGGATGACATACTGTTGTCCGAAGACATTAACACTACCCATTGCTAAGGTCATCAGAATAAAAATATCTTGAGTCCAAGTCTTCATCCAACATCTTGTGTCCAAGTCTTCTTCCAATATCCTGTGTTCAGAATATCCTTGTCTTGTTGTCTTCTTTCCAACCTGACCTTATTGGCAAATAGGAGCCTATCAGTATTAACAACCCCCAGGGATGACATACTGTTGTCCGAAGACATTAACACTACCCATTGCTAAGGTCATCAGAATAAAAATATCTTGAGTCCAAGTCTTCATCCAACATCTTGTGTCCAAGTCTTCTTCCAATATCCTGTGTTCAGAATATCCATGTCTTGTTGTCTTCTTTCCAGCCAGACCCTATTGGCAAATAGGAGCCTATCAGTATTAACAACCCCCAGGGATGACATACTGTTGTCCGAAGACATTAACACTACCCATTGCTCAGGTCATCAGAATAAAAATATCTTGAGTCCAAGTCTTCATCCAACATCTTGTGTCCAAGTCTTCTTCCAATATCCTGTGTTCAAGTCTTCATCCAACATCCTGTGTCAAAGTCTTCCTCCAAAATCCCGTGTCCAAGTCTTCTTCCAATATCCTGTGTACAAGTCTTCATCCAACATCCCGTGTCAAAGTCTTCTGTCACTGTCTGGTCTTCTTCTTTAAGACCTAACCTTTTTTGGCAAGTAGGAGCCTATCAGCATTAACATCCCTCAGGGATGACATACTGTTGTCCGAAGACTTTAACACTCCCCATTGCTAACATAAGTACAGCTGTCTTATCGTCTGTCAGTCAAGTAGAAGTGAGAAATAAATCCAAATTGTGAATCTAAATTGTGGAAACACATCATCAGTAGTATACCTAGGATCATCGGGCGTTTCGGCCTTCGAAACACTAGACACCCTCCCCATAGGCAGGCCCACCAGGGTTGATCAAATCCCCAGTGTGTGTTTCCAGTCCAATTGGTGAATCAACAGATAAATTTGGAAAAATAGTAGTCTGGTCCACAGAAAAACAGTCCACCCTAATGCAGTCTTGAGGTGTAACTGGAGAGAATAAAGAAAACACCAGCGGAATACACATACATTTATTAATTAAACAGCCGCCTTGAACCAAAGCGTCTTTACAATAAAAAGTCACTTAACAATATAACAACATGAATGTCAACAATAATACTTACCTGTGCTAGGAGTAAAAGAGGGTTAGGGTTAGAAGAGAAAGCAAGGAGGGTTAGGTTTAAGACAAGAAAAAGAGAGACCCACCAGGGGTCTAGGGTTGGGGTTAGGATAGGGTGCAGGTGGGGTTAGGGTTGAGAGCAGGAGGGTTGGGTTTAGGTAAGAGAAGGAGAGGAAAATTAAATCAGTGACTCATACAGGGTCGACACCCACAGGGCGAATGACACTGCTGCCCACGGGGCTTGAGTCGAATTCTCCCGCCCAGCCCAAAGGAATCAATCCCAGGGGGTGGAAGGCAGAGACAGAGTAGGAAAAGCAGGGAATAGTGAAGAAGATCTGTTTGACCCGGTCCAGAATGATGTGAAGAATCCAAAATTAGGAGAGCCACAAGCCATCCTAAATTAATTGTAAAGTGAAAAAATCCTGTAGAAGACTGGAATGAGGAAGTCCTGTTTACTTCAGTCCAGAGTGTTGTGAAAAATCTTGTTCAAGCTTGTCCAGAGTGTTGTGAAAAATCCAAAAATAGGAGAGCAAGGCCACAGGCCATCTTACAAAAATTGTAGAGTGAACAAAACCTTGTAAAATATCTTCTTGAGGCAATATAATAAATAAGAGCGGAAATGGAAAGGGGGCAATATGAGCAAGTGGGGCCAAGGCCCCGGCAGAGTTAGGTGTGGCAGTAATCACGAGGAAACACCCTGTGGGACCCCAACGGGACCACAGTACAGGTGAGACCCCATTTAGGCACGCGCACCTGAAACCCCACTCACTCTGTCCCCCTGAAATGAATGAATGAGCAGGAGTCTGTTTTATAGGCTCCTCCCTTTCCACTGCCAGACCTATTGACCAATAGGAGTAGTATCAGTAACCCTCAGGGATACAGTTGTCCGAAGACTTTACTACTACCAATTGTAACATAGGATATTCTTCTTGGACGTATTGTTCCTGATGATCCTATGTCCATGTCTTGTTTTCTTCTTTCCAACCTGACCTTATTGGCAAATAGGAGCCTATCAGTATTAACAACCCCCAGGGATGACATACTGTTGTCCGAAGACATTAACACTACCCATTGCTAAGGTCATCAGGATAAAAATATCTTGAGTCCAAGTCTTCATCCAACATCTTGTGTCCAAGTCTTCTTCCAATATCCTGTGTTCAGAATATCCTTGTCTTGTTGTCTTCTTTCCAACCTGACCTTATTGGGAAATAGGAGCCTATCAGTATTAACAACCCCCAGGGATGACATACTGTTGTCCGAAGACATTAACACTACCCATTGCTAAGGTCATCAGGATAAAAATATCTTGAGTCCAAGTCTTCATCCAACATCTTGTGTCCAAGTCTTCTTCCAATATCCTGTGTTCAGAATATCCTTGTCTTGTTGTCTTCTTTCCAACCTGACCTTATTGGCAAATAGGAGCCTATCAGTATTAACAACCCCCAGGGATGACATACTGTTGTCCGAAGACATTAACACTACCCATTGCTAAGGTCATCAGAATAAAAATATCTTGAGTCCAAGTCTTCATCCAACATCTTGTGTCCAAGTCTTCTTCCAATATCCTGTGTTCAGAATATCCTTGTCTTGTTGTCTTCTTTCCAACCTGACCTTATTGGCAAATAGGAGCCTATCAGTATTAACAACCCCCAGGGATGACATACTGTTGTCCGAAGACATTAACACTACCCATTGCTAAGGTCATCAGAATAAAAATATCTTGAGTCCAAGTCTTCATCCAACATCTTGTGTCCAAGTCTTCTTCCAATATCCTGTGTTCAGAATATCCATGTCTTGTTGTCTTCTTTCCAGCCAGACCCTATTGGCAAATAGGAGCCTATCAGTATTAACAACCCCCAGGGATGACATACTGTTGTCCGAAGACATTAACACTACCCATTGCTCAGGTCATCAGAATAAAAATATCTTGAGTCCAAGTCTTCATCCAACATCTTGTGTCCAAGTCTTCTTCCAATATCCTGTGTTCAAGTCTTCATCCAACATCCTGTGTCAAAGTCTTCCTCCAAAATCCCGTGTCCAAGTCTTCTTCCAATATCCTGTGTACAAGTCTTCATCCAACATCCCGTGTCAAAGTCTTCTGTCACTGTCTGGTCTTCTTCTTTAAGACCTAACCTTTTTTGGCAAGTAGGAGCCTATCAGCATTAACATCCCTCAGGGATGACATACTGTTGTCCGAAGACTTTAACACTCCCCATTGCTAACATAAGTACAGCTGTCTTATCGTCTGTCAGTCAAGTAGAAGTGAGAAATAAATCCAAATTGTGAATCTAAATTGTGGAAACACATCATCAGTAGTATACCTAGGATCATCGGGCGTTTCGGCCTTCGAAACACTAGACACCCTCCCCATAGGCAGGCCCACCAGGGTTGATCAAATCCCCAGTGTGTGTTTCCAGTCCAATTGGTGAATCAACAGATAAATTTGGAAAAATAGTAGTCTGGTCCACAGAAAAACAGTCCACCCTAATGCAGTCTTGAGGTGTAACTGGAGAGAATAAAGAAAACACCAGCGGAATACACATACATTTATTAATTAAACAGCCGCCTTGAACCAAAGCGTCTTTACAATAAAAAGTCACTTAACAATATAACAACATGAATGTCAACAATAATACTTACCTGTGCTAGGAGTAAAAGAGGGTTAGGGTTAGAAGAGAAAGCAAGGAGGGTTAGGTTTAAGACAAGAAAAAGAGAGACCCACCAGGGGTCTAGGGTTGGGGTTAGGATAGGGTGCAGGTGGGGTTAGGGTTGAGAGCAGGAGGGTTGGGTTTAGGTAAGAGAAGGAGAGGAAAATTAAATCAGTGACTCATACAGGGTCGACACCCACAGGGCGAATGACACTGCTGCCCACGGGGCTTGAGTCGAATTCTCCCGCCCAGCCCAAAGGAATCAATCCCAGGGGGTGGAAGGCAGAGACAGAGTAGGAAAAGCAGGGAATAGTGAAGAAGATCTGTTTGACCCGGTCCAGAATGATGTGAAGAATCCAAAATTAGGAGAGCCACAAGCCATCCTAAATTAATTGTAAAGTGAAAAAATCCTGTAGAAGACTGGAATGAGGAAGTCCTGTTTACTTCAGTCCAGAGTGTTGTGAAAAATCTTGTTCAAGCTTGTCCAGAGTGTTGTGAAAAATCCAAAAATAGGAGAGCAAGGCCACAGGCCATCTTACAAAAATTGTAGAGTGAACAAAACCTTGTAAAATATCTTCTTGAGGCAATATAATAAATAAGAGCGGAAATGGAAAGGGGGCAATATGAGCAAGTGGGGCCAAGGCCCCGGCAGAGTTAGGTGTGGCAGTAATCACGAGGAAACACCCTGTGGGACCCCAACGGGACCACAGTACAGGTGAGACCCCATTTAGGCACGCGCACCTGAAACCCCACTCACTCTGTCCCCCTGAAATGAATGAATGAGCAGGAGTCTGTTTTATAGGCTCCTCCCTTTCCACTGCCAGACCTATTGACCAATAGGAGTAGTATCAGTAACCCTCAGGGATACAGTTGTCCGAAGACTTTACTACTACCAATTGTAACATAGGATATTCTTCTTGGACGTATTGTTCCTGATGATCCTATGTCCATGTCTTGTTTTCTTCTTTCCAACCTGACCTTATTGGCAAATAGGAGCCTATCAGTATTAACAACCCCCAGGGATGACATACTGTTGTCCGAAGACATTAACACTACCCATTGCTAAGGTCATCAGGATAAAAATATCTTGAGTCCAAGTCTTCATCCAACATCTTGTGTCCAAGTCTTCTTCCAATATCCTGTGTTCAGAATATCCTTGTCTTGTTGTCTTCTTTCCAACCTGACCTTATTGGGAAATAGGAGCCTATCAGTATTAACAACCCCCAGGGATGACATACTGTTGTCCGAAGACATTAACACTACCCATTGCTAAGGTCATCAGGATAAAAATATCTTGAGTCCAAGTCTTCATCCAACATCTTGTGTCCAAGTCTTCTTCCAATATCCTGTGTTCAGAATATCCTTGTCTTGTTGTCTTCTTTCCAACCTGACCTTATTGGCAAATAGGAGCCTATCAGTATTAACAACCCCCAGGGATGACATACTGTTGTCCGAAGACATTAACACTACCCATTGCTAAGGTCATCAGAATAAAAATATCTTGAGTCCAAGTCTTCATCCAACATCTTGTGTCCAAGTCTTCTTCCAATATCCTGTGTTCAGAATATCCTTGTCTTGTTGTCTTCTTTCCAACCTGACCTTATTGGCAAATAGGAGCCTATCAGTATTAACAACCCCCAGGGATGACATACTGTTGTCCGAAGACATTAACACTACCCATTGCTAAGGTCATCAGAATAAAAATATCTTGAGTCCAAGTCTTCATCCAACATCTTGTGTCCAAGTCTTCTTCCAATATCCTGTGTTCAGAATATCCATGTCTTGTTGTCTTCTTTCCAGCCAGACCCTATTGGCAAATAGGAGCCTATCAGTATTAACAACCCCCAGGGATGACATACTGTTGTCCGAAGACATTAACACTACCCATTGCTCAGGTCATCAGAATAAAAATATCTTGAGTCCAAGTCTTCATCCAACATCTTGTGTCCAAGTCTTCTTCCAATATCCTGTGTTCAAGTCTTCATCCAACATCCTGTGTCAAAGTCTTCCTCCAAAATCCCGTGTCCAAGTCTTCTTCCAATATCCTGTGTACAAGTCTTCATCCAACATCCCGTGTCAAAGTCTTCTGTCACTGTCTGGTCTTCTTCTTTAAGACCTAACCTTTTTTGGCAAGTAGGAGCCTATCAGCATTAACATCCCTCAGGGATGACATACTGTTGTCCGAAGACTTTAACACTCCCCATTGCTAACATAAGTACAGCTGTCTTATCGTCTGTCAGTCAAGTAGAAGTGAGAAATAAATCCAAATTGTGAATCTAAATTGTGGAAACACATCATCAGTAGTATACCTAGGATCATCGGGCGTTTCGGCCTTCGAAACACTAGACACCCTCCCCATAGGCAGGCCCACCAGGGTTGATCAAATCCCCAGTGTGTGTTTCCAGTCCAATTGGTGAATCAACAGATAAATTTGGAAAAATAGTAGTCTGGTCCACAGAAAAACAGTCCACCCTAATGCAGTCTTGAGGTGTAACTGGAGAGAATAAAGAAAACACCAGCGGAATACACATACATTTATTAATTAAACAGCCGCCTTGAACCAAAGCGTCTTTACAATAAAAAGTCACTTAACAATATAACAACATGAATGTCAACAATAATACTTACCTGTGCTAGGAGTAAAAGAGGGTTAGGGTTAGAAGAGAAAGCAAGGAGGGTTAGGTTTAAGACAAGAAAAAGAGAGACCCACCAGGGGTCTAGGGTTGGGGTTAGGATAGGGTGCAGGTGGGGTTAGGGTTGAGAGCAGGAGGGTTGGGTTTAGGTAAGAGAAGGAGAGGAAAATTAAATCAGTGACTCATACAGGGTCGACACCCACAGGGCGAATGACACTGCTGCCCACGGGGCTTGAGTCGAATTCTCCCGCCCAGCCCAAAGGAATCAATCCCAGGGGGTGGAAGGCAGAGACAGAGTAGGAAAAGCAGGGAATAGTGAAGAAGATCTGTTTGACCCGGTCCAGAATGATGTGAAGAATCCAAAATTAGGAGAGCCACAAGCCATCCTAAATTAATTGTAAAGTGAAAAAATCCTGTAGAAGACTGGAATGAGGAAGTCCTGTTTACTTCAGTCCAGAGTGTTGTGAAAAATCTTGTTCAAGCTTGTCCAGAGTGTTGTGAAAAATCCAAAAATAGGAGAGCAAGGCCACAGGCCATCTTACAAAAATTGTAGAGTGAACAAAACCTTGTAAAATATCTTCTTGAGGCAATATAATAAATAAGAGCGGAAATGGAAAGGGGGCAATATGAGCAAGTGGGGCCAAGGCCCCGGCAGAGTTAGGTGTGGCAGTAATCACGAGGAAACACCCTGTGGGACCCCAACGGGACCACAGTACAGGTGAGACCCCATTTAGGCACGCGCACCTGAAACCCCACTCACTCTGTCCCCCTGAAATGAATGAATGAGCAGGAGTCTGTTTTATAGGCTCCTCCCTTTCCACTGCCAGACCTATTGACCAATAGGAGTAGTATCAGTAACCCTCAGGGATACAGTTGTCCGAAGACTTTACTACTACCAATTGTAACATAGGATATTCTTCTTGGACGTATTGTTCCTGATGATCCTATGTCCATGTCTTGTTTTCTTCTTTCCAACCTGACCTTATTGGCAAATAGGAGCCTATCAGTATTAACAACCCCCAGGGATGACATACTGTTGTCCGAAGACATTAACACTACCCATTGCTAAGGTCATCAGGATAAAAATATCTTGAGTCCAAGTCTTCATCCAACATCTTGTGTCCAAGTCTTCTTCCAATATCCTGTGTTCAGAATATCCTTGTCTTGTTGTCTTCTTTCCAACCTGACCTTATTGGGAAATAGGAGCCTATCAGTATTAACAACCCCCAGGGATGACATACTGTTGTCCGAAGACATTAACACTACCCATTGCTAAGGTCATCAGGATAAAAATATCTTGAGTCCAAGTCTTCATCCAACATCTTGTGTCCAAGTCTTCTTCCAATATCCTGTGTTCAGAATATCCTTGTCTTGTTGTCTTCTTTCCAACCTGACCTTATTGGCAAATAGGAGCCTATCAGTATTAACAACCCCCAGGGATGACATACTGTTGTCCGAAGACATTAACACTACCCATTGCTAAGGTCATCAGAATAAAAATATCTTGAGTCCAAGTCTTCATCCAACATCTTGTGTCCAAGTCTTCTTCCAATATCCTGTGTTCAGAATATCCTTGTCTTGTTGTCTTCTTTCCAACCTGACCTTATTGGCAAATAGGAGCCTATCAGTATTAACAACCCCCAGGGATGACATACTGTTGTCCGAAGACATTAACACTACCCATTGCTAAGGTCATCAGAATAAAAATATCTTGAGTCCAAGTCTTCATCCAACATCTTGTGTCCAAGTCTTCTTCCAATATCCTGTGTTCAGAATATCCATGTCTTGTTGTCTTCTTTCCAGCCAGACCCTATTGGCAAATAGGAGCCTATCAGTATTAACAACCCCCAGGGATGACATACTGTTGTCCGAAGACATTAACACTACCCATTGCTCAGGTCATCAGAATAAAAATATCTTGAGTCCAAGTCTTCATCCAACATCTTGTGTCCAAGTCTTCTTCCAATATCCTGTGTTCAAGTCTTCATCCAACATCCTGTGTCAAAGTCTTCCTCCAAAATCCCGTGTCCAAGTCTTCTTCCAATATCCTGTGTACAAGTCTTCATCCAACATCCCGTGTCAAAGTCTTCTGTCACTGTCTGGTCTTCTTCTTTAAGACCTAACCTTTTTTGGCAAGTAGGAGCCTATCAGCATTAACATCCCTCAGGGATGACATACTGTTGTCCGAAGACTTTAACACTCCCCATTGCTAACATAAGTACAGCTGTCTTATCGTCTGTCAGTCAAGTAGAAGTGAGAAATAAATCCAAATTGTGAATCTAAATTGTGGAAACACATCATCAGTAGTATACCTAGGATCATCGGGCGTTTCGGCCTTCGAAACACTAGACACCCTCCCCATAGGCAGGCCCACCAGGGTTGATCAAATCCCCAGTGTGTGTTTCCAGTCCAATTGGTGAATCAACAGATAAATTTGGAAAAATAGTAGTCTGGTCCACAGAAAAACAGTCCACCCTAATGCAGTCTTGAGGTGTAACTGGAGAGAATAAAGAAAACACCAGCGGAATACACATACATTTATTAATTAAACAGCCGCCTTGAACCAAAGCGTCTTTACAATAAAAAGTCACTTAACAATATAACAACATGAATGTCAACAATAATACTTACCTGTGCTAGGAGTAAAAGAGGGTTAGGGTTAGAAGAGAAAGCAAGGAGGGTTAGGTTTAAGACAAGAAAAAGAGAGACCCACCAGGGGTCTAGGGTTGGGGTTAGGATAGGGTGCAGGTGGGGTTAGGGTTGAGAGCAGGAGGGTTGGGTTTAGGTAAGAGAAGGAGAGGAAAATTAAATCAGTGACTCATACAGGGTCGACACCCACAGGGCGAATGACACTGCTGCCCACGGGGCTTGAGTCGAATTCTCCCGCCCAGCCCAAAGGAATCAATCCCAGGGGGTGGAAGGCAGAGACAGAGTAGGAAAAGCAGGGAATAGTGAAGAAGATCTGTTTGACCCGGTCCAGAATGATGTGAAGAATCCAAAATTAGGAGAGCCACAAGCCATCCTAAATTAATTGTAAAGTGAAAAAATCCTGTAGAAGACTGGAATGAGGAAGTCCTGTTTACTTCAGTCCAGAGTGTTGTGAAAAATCTTGTTCAAGCTTGTCCAGAGTGTTGTGAAAAATCCAAAAATAGGAGAGCAAGGCCACAGGCCATCTTACAAAAATTGTAGAGTGAACAAAACCTTGTAAAATATCTTCTTGAGGCAATATAGGGTTAGGGTTAGGGTTAGGGTTAGGGTTAGGGTTAGGTTTGGGTTAGGGTGGGGTTAAAAAGAAAAACTGGATGGTCTTAAAGAGCGCGGGCCTATCATTTCTGTGTTTAAAAAAAATATATATAACAAAGGAGGGGAAGGAAAACAGAAATACAAAAAAAAGTTGTTGTGAAATAATGTGTGTGTTTTCTTTTACAGGTGCTGTGTGGTGGTGGCTGAGTGGATGGTGCTGAGGAGTGGAGGACCAAGGTAGGTGTTGTTGAATTTGTTCTTTAGTGTGTAGATCTATGTGCCAGTATGTAAGTGTGTGCGTGTGTATGAATATATAGTCAGGTAAGTTATGTGTGTGTATATTACTTTAGGTCATGTATGCGTAAGAATATGTATGAGTGTGTACATGTATATGTTCCAAAGTGTTGTGAAGTAATGTGTTTGTTCTTTTGCAGATGCTGTGTGACGGTGGATGGTGCTGATCAAGGTAAGTGTTGTTGAAGGTGTAATATATTTATTGAGTGAAGCAGGTCTTGTATGAGATGAAGAGTGTTATGTTTTTTCATTCAGTCCCAGGGGTGTAATTGTGTTTAACTGTGTGATCCATTTTCTTTCGGCGTGTTTCCGCTGTCCACTGGACCACCCGGACCCCGACTCCACACCAGATATGATGAGGTGAGTGACGGGGTGCTCCTGGAAGTGTGTGACGAGTGTTGTTTGTAGGTGTGCCCGTGAGATGTTGTATAGGTGTTGTTTGAGCCTAGTGTCTATTGATGAACCGGTTTCTCCTATGTAGTGTTTGTGACAGAGGGTGCAGGTGATGATGTATACTGCATTGGAGGTTTGTAAGGTGAGGTTGTCCGGGACTGGAGCTGATGTGTGACTGTGAGGGTTTGTAATGAACTTTCTGTATTTATAATGAAGTGTATGAGGTTTGGCTGCTGGAGAGGGCATGGTGCTGAATTTGGTGTGTATGAGTATGTCCTTTAAGCTTTTATTTTTTCTGTATGCTGAAATGATCCTGTAGGGTTTTAGTGCGGGGTATGTGCGTTGAGCCGTGGTGAAGTTGTGTTTGAATGCATGTTGTAGGGGTCGAGTTTTATGTGAAAATGTGGTGACTAGGGGAATGATTATTAACGGGTCCGTGACGGTGTCTGAGGTGAACGGTGTGCCGGTGTTGATTGTGGGTGGTGGGGCCGGGGGGGTGAAACCAGAATCCTGAGTGTTGTTAAAATCAGGATCGGGAAGAATGGTGGGGTTAAAGGGCGGGTCAACATCCAGTGGGGAACTCGGAAGGGTGTTAAAGGTAGGGTGGGAATGGGAAGGCAGGGTGGGGTTAAAGGGCGGGTTGAAGGGATTTTTAAAGGGAGGGTTGGATTTAGGCCTAGGGTTAAAGGGAGGGGTGGGGTTACAGGGAGGGTTGGGGTTGGGTATGGGGTCGGAGGGACTTTTAAAGGGAGGGTTGGCTTTAGGCCTAGGGTTAAAGGGAGGGGTGGGGTTACAGGGAGGGTTTGGGTTGGGCGTGGGGTCCGAGGGGTTGGGGTTAGGATGAGGGACCAGGCTGGGTGTAGTTCTTGGGGTGGGCAGAGTGGGGTTAAAGGGCGGGTTGAAGGGAGTTTTAAAGGGAGGGTTGGGTTTAGGCCTCGGGTTTGAGGGGTTGGGTTTAGGGTTTGGGCCTGGACTGGGTTTAGTCCTAGGTTTCAGGGGAGGGGTGGGGTTACAGGGAGGGTTGGGGTTGGGCGTGGGGTCCGAGGGGTTGGGGTTAGGATGAGGGACCAGGCTGGGTGTAGTTCTTGGGGTAGGCAGAGTGGGGTTAAAGGGAAGGTTGGGTTGGGGTTTAAGACGGCGGATGGAATTGAAGATGGGATAGTGACGGAATGTTGGATGAGGTCCCGCAGCAGGGTCCCGGGAAGGTTCAGGGCTAGGAGGGGGGTTGGGGGAGGATGCAGGATACGAACCCGGTGTAGGGTAAGGGGAGGGATTCGGGGGGGATGGGGAAAGGAGGGAGAGGGACCGTGCTGGGGGTTGTGTATGTATTGATGCTTGTGTTTGGAGTGTAGGAATTGTGTGTAATGTATGTGCCGTGTGTGTATTGGTTGTGTATGTGTCTTTGTTTGGTGCGGTGGGTGTATGTGTGGGCTGAGTGGGAGAGAGGGCTGCCAAAGTGTCATTCTTGATTGTGCGCAGAAACCGTTTGGAATATCCCCTGTGCCTAAGTGCGTGAAATAGTGTTGAGATGGCTATGTGTAAATCTTCTTTGTGAGAAGATATTCTATGAAACCGGATTATTTGTGATTTAACTATGCCTTTAAACGTGTGTTTGGGGTGGTAACTGTGTTTGTGTAATAGGGCGTGTGTGTCTGTAGGTTTAAAATAAACGCGTGTCTGTAATGTCTTATGTGTTGTATTTATTGGGTGAAAATATACAGTGGTGTCCAAAAAGTGAATTTGCTGTGGGTCAATTATGTATTTTACTGTTATTGACGGGTGATGTGAGTTGAGTATGCGTATGAATTCCGTGAAATGTTTGATGTCGTGTGGCCATGCTCCTATGATGTCATCTAAAAATCTGTAGTAAAATGATGGTTGTAGTGGACACTTTGACAGCGCTTCTCTCTCCCACTCAGCCATGTATATGTTGGCATAGGCGGGTGCGAACTTTTTGCCCATAGCTGTTCCCGATATCTGTAAATAGTGTTTATTGTTAAATAAAAAGTCATTGCTGTCTAAACTAATTTGGAGTAATTGTAGAATGTCCTGATCCGGTCTATTGGGGTCTGGGTGTTTTTGAAATAATGACTTGACAGCCTGCACACCCATAGTGGTGTTAATGTTGGTGTACAGGCTGTCAACGTCAATGGTGAAAATGTGTGTGTGGGAGGGAACAGCTATGGGCTTGAGCTTCTCCAGGAAATGGTAGGTGTCTTTGAGGTAACTGGGGTGGCGGGTGGATAGGGGGTTGATGTAATGGTCAATGTATTCCGATATGTTATATGATTCGCTGTTGCAGTCTGAGACTATGGGTCTACCAGGAGGAACTTCAAAGGGAATGGTCCAGGTGTCCGGTTCTTTATGGATCTTGGGAAGTAAGTAAAATAGTCTCTGTCGTGGTGTGTCTGGTCCGTATAAGTAGTCCCGTTGTTTGGCTGTAATGTATTGTCTGCTGTAAAGTGATTTGATGATAGTCCTGAGTTTAACCTGTGTCTGTGGTTGTATGCTATCCGGTATGATCTTGTAATGTCTGTTGTTATTTAATTGCCTGTTTGCCTCAAAGATGTACTGATGGTTATCTAAAATGACTATCTTGGATCCTTTGTCCGCTGGTTTGATAACTATGTGTGTGTTGTTTTTAAGTGTTTGTAGTGATTCTCGGAGTGTGGTCGTGAGGTTGTCTTGTCTGTCCGTCTGTGTGTTGTTATAGTCCCGTAGTGTCCTTCTGTCTGTCATAATAAGGTGCCTGATATGGTGATCCACCTGGGAGAGTTTGGGCTCCCAGGTGGAGGGATTGATAAATGGCAGGTGAGTGTCATTGTCCGTGAAGTCAAAGTAGTCCAAAATCTTGAGTCGTCTGTGGTATTTGTGAATGTCCCTTTGAAGTTCCTCCTGGTCAAAAGTGGTGGGGCGGGGAACGAAGGTGAGGCCTCTCTCCAGCAGTGCTATTTGTGTTTGTGACGGATGAAATGTTTTGGATAGATTCAGTATGTTGGAGTTGGGTGGTAGTGGTGCATAAGGGGGCTGAGAGACGGAGAGAGGGGGGGCAGTGGATGTGTGTGTCGTTAATGGATGAGTGGTGATGTTGGAAGTGTCCGGGTTGTGGGTAGGGGTGATTATAAATTTAGCTGTGCACACCAGTGTGAGAAAATTGCTGTTGCTGTTTCCGGTGTCCAGTGAATGGTGTCCCTAGTGGTGCGGAATGAGTCCTTCGGTATTTCAAAGAGTGTGGGTAGATGTGTGCTGATGTATCCATTCATTATCTTGATGTTTTGTTTCTGTTGTGGGGTGAGAAGTGGTGAGTGGTTCATGATGGGGACATAGATGGTGGCGTTGGGGAAAGTGCTCTGGGCTTCCTTGTACATGCTTGCTAACTGTTTCAGTGATGTCTGGTATGGGTCGTGGTCCTTGTTGTTGAGACCCACCGAGAGGACCACCACCTCTGTGTGTGGGTGTATATCTGTTTTTTCTAGAACCTTTTGGAAATGATAGAAAGTGGCCCCAGGGTAGCTGTCCACCTGTGCCATAGGGTTCTGGAAGGAGGGGATTCTGTTGAGGTTGGAATCCCCAATAAACAAATGGGACTTGGTGCCCTTGATCGTCCAGTCCGCCACCTTGCGTGAGGGGCGAGCTATATGGTAGGAGGGTTTGAATGATGTGTGTGCGTGAGAGGAGGTGGTTTGGCTGTGTGATGGAGGCTGGGGACTATGTGTTGGTTCTAAGGGTGTGTGTGCGGAGGCGCCAAGTCGTGGAGAGTCCCCCACAGGCCCCTTGGTAGGGTGGAAAGGGGAGGGCTCAGAGCAGGCTTTCTCCAAAGGTGATTTGCCTTTTAGGTGCCCTTTCATCATTTTAGCCTGCAATGAGGGCCTGTTTTTTGGGGGACTCTCCTGTCTGGCGCCTGGGGAAGGGAAAAAAGAGGGGGTTAATGGGTGTACAGTGATGTTTGGGCCCGGTTTCTGAGGGATGGGGGAGGCTGATGAGGGGGAATTGCGGTGACCTACGGGGGAGGGGAAGCTTGTCTCAGTGGAGAAAGCTTCCCGTGTACGTGTTTGTGTGTTAGAGGGGGAGTAGGTGTGTTTTTTGAAATGGGATTGAGTGAGGGACTTAGTGGTTAGTGTGGGGGGAGTCCTAAGTGTGGTGGCCAGAAGGGGGATCTGAGATGTGCGTGCGCCTAAATTAAGTGTGTACTTGTATGTGTGAGTGGCTCTGGGAAGGAGTGGGAATTCTGGTGATCTTTTATCTGTGTGTTGTGAAAAGAGGTGTCTGTGATGTGTTGTTCGGTGGGTGTTCCTATGTGTGTGCTAATTGTTTCTTTTTTTGTAGGTGTGTTTGTAAGTGGCTGAGGTGGCGGTCGAGCTGGCAAGGTGGCGGACTGGACGGTCGGCAAAGGTAGGTGCTGAGTTGTGATCTGGTGTGCAGGTGAATCTGAAGGGAAGGCGACTGGTTGGAGGACAGGTGATGTTGGAGATTGGATTACAGGTAAAATGAAATGTGTGGTGCATGACTGTTGAGTTGTTGGGTGTGGTGTAGTACTAGTCGTGTGTATGATGGGTGGCTGTTGTGTGGGTAAACGTGTTGTGGGAGTGGCTACAGGTGTAGGGGCCATGTCTGTGTGTGTAGTAGTAATGGGTGGCCGTTGAGTGACTGTATATGGTATGGTGGTATCTATGTGTTCTGTAATTAAACATTGGGTGGGTGAGTGTGGTGTAGTGTTGTTGGATGTGTGTGTGATAGGTGGCTGTGGAGAGAGTAAGTGTGGTGCAGTGTTGTTGACTGTGTGTGAGACAGGTGGCTGTGGAGAGTGTAAGTGTGGTGCAGTGTTACTGACTGTGTGTGTGGAAGGTGGCTGAGATGATGAGGGTGATGCAGTGTTGTTGGCTGTGTGTGGTGTGTGTAGTGTAGTGTTGTTGGCTGTATGCGGTGTGTGTGTGTGTGATGCGGTGTTACTGGCTGTGTGTTGTGTGTGTTGTGTAGTGTTGTCGGGTGTATGTGGTGTGTGTGTGTGTGATGCAATGTTGTTGGCTGTGTGTGATGTGTGTTGTGTAGTGCTGTTGATTGTATGTGGTGTGTGTATGTGAGATGCAATGTTGTTGGTTGTGTGAGGTGTGTGTAGTGTGGTGTTGTTGGCTGTATGTGGTGTGTAAGTGTGTGATGCAGTGTTGTTGGCTGTGTGTGGTGTGTGTTGTGTAGTGTTGTTAGACGTATGTGGCGTATGTGTGTGTGATGCAGTGTTGTTGACTATGTGTGGTGTGTGTTGTGTAGTATTGTTGGGTGTATGTGGTGTGTCTGTGTGTGATGGTGATGCAGTGTTTCTTTTATCTGTGTGTTGTGAAAAGAGGTGTCTGTGATGTGTTGTTCGGTGGGTGTTCCTATGTGTGTGCTAATTGTTTCTTTTTTTGTAGGTGTGTTTGTAAGTGGCTGAGGTGGCGGTCGAGCTGGCAAGGTGGCGGACTGGACGGTCGGCAAAGGTAGGTGCTGAGTTGTGATCTGGTGTGCAGGTGAATCTGAAGGGAAGGCGACTGGTTGGAGGACAGGTGATGTTGGAGATTGGATTACAGGTAAAATGAAATGTGTGGTGCATGACTGTTGAGTTGTTGGGTGTGGTGTAGTACTAGTCGTGTGTATGATGGGTGGCTGTTGTGTGGGTAAACGTGTTGTGGGAGTGGCTACAGGTGTAGGGGCCATGTCTGTGTGTGTAGTAGTAATGGGTGGCCGTTGAGTGACTGTATATGGTATGGTGGTATCTATGTGTTCTGTAATTAAACATTGGGTGGGTGAGTGTGGTGTAGTGTTGTTGGATGTGTGTGTGATAGGTGGCTGTGGAGAGAGTAAGTGTGGTGCAGTGTTGTTGACTGTGTGTGAGACAGGTGGCTGTGGAGAGTGTAAGTGTGTGGGTTAGGGTTAGGGTTAGGGTTAGGGTTAGGGTTAGGGTTAGGGTTAGGGTTTAGGGTTTAGGGTTAGGGTTAGGTTTGGGTTAGGGTAGGGTTAAAAGAAAAACTGGGTGGTCCTAAGGAGCACGGGCCTATTATTCCTGTGTTTAAAAAAAATGTATATAACAAAAGAAAGGAAAACAGAAATAAAAAAAACGTGTTGAGAAATAATGTGTGTTTTTTTTGCAGATGCTGTGTGACGATGGATGAGTGGATGGTGCTGATCAAGGTGAGTGTTGTTGAAGGTGTAATTTATTTATTGAGTGAAGCAGGTCTTGTATGTGATTAAGAGTGTTATGTTTTTTCATTCAGTCCCAGGGGTGTAATTGTGTTTAACTGTGTGATCCATTTTCTTTCGGCGTGTTTCCGCTGTCCACTGGACCACCCGGACCCCGACTCCACACCAGATATGATGAGGTGAGTGACGGGGTGCTCCTGGAAGTGTGTGACGAGTGTTGTTTGTAGGTGTGCCCGTGAGATGTTGTATAGGTGTTGTTTGAGCCTAGTGTCTATTGATGAACCGGTTTCTCCTATGTAGTGTTTGTGACAGAGGGTGCAGGTGATGATGTATACTGCATTGGAGGTTTGTAAGGTGAGGTTGTCCGGGACTGGAGCTGATGTGTGACTGTGAGGGTTTGTAATGAATTTTCTGTACTTATAATGAAGTGTATGAGGTTTGGCTGCTGGAGAGGGCATGGTGCTGAATTTGGTGTGTATGAGTATGTCCTTTAAGCTTTTATTTTTCCTGTATGCTGAAATGATCTTGTAGGGTTTTAGTGCGGGGTATGTGCGTTGAGCCGTGGTGAAGTTGTGTTTGAATGCATGTTGTAGGGGTCGAGTTTTATGTGAAAAGGTGGTGACTAGGGGAATGATAATCAACGGGTCTGTGACGGTGTCTGAGGTGAATGGTGTGCCGGTGTTGGTTGTGGGTGATGGGGACGGGGGGGTGAAAACAGAATCCTGAGTGTTGTTAAAATCAGGATCGGGAAGAATGGTGGGGTTAAAGGGCGGGTCAACATTCCGTGAGGAACTAGGGAGGGTATTAAAGGTAGGGTGGGGATGGGAAGGCAGGGTGGAATTAAAGGGCGGGTTGGGAAGGGTGGTGGGATTAAAGGGTGGGTCAACACCCAGTGGGGAACTAGGAAGGGGATTAAAGGAAGGGTGGGAATGGGAAGGCAGGGTGGGGTTAAAGGGCGGGTTGAAGGGACTTTTAAAGGGAGGGTTGGGTTTAGGCCCAGGGTTAAAGGGAGGGGTGGGGTTACAGGGAAGGTTGGGGTTGGGTATGGGGTCGGAGGGACTTTGAAAGGGAGGGTTGGGTTTGGGCCTAGGGTTAAAGGGAGGGGTGGGGTTACAGGGAAGATTGGGGTTGGGTATGGGGTCGGAGGGACTTTTAAAGGGAGGGTTGGGTTTAGGCCTAGGGTTAAAGGGAGGGGTGAGGTTACAGGGAAGGTTGGGGTTGGGTATGGGGTCGGAGGGACTTTTAAGGGGAGGGTTGGGTTTAAGCCTAGGGTTAAAGGGAGGGGTGGGGTTACAGGGAGGGTTGGGGTTGGGTATGGGGTCCGAGGGGTTGGGGTTAGGATGAGGGACCAGGTTGGGTGTAGGTCTTGGGGTGGGCAGAGAGGGGTTAAAGGGAAGGTTGGGTTGGGGTTTAAGACGGCGGATGGAATTGAATATGGGGTAGAGACGGGGTGTTGGATGGAGTCCCGCAGCAAGGTCCCGGGAAGGTTCAGGGCTAGGAGGGGGGTTGGGGGAGGATGCAGGATACGGACCCGGTGTAGGGTAAGGGGAGGGATTCGGAGGGGATGGGGAAAGGAGGGAGAGGGACCGTGCTGCGGGTTGTGTATGTATTGATGCTTGTGTTTGGAGTGTAGGAATTGTGTGTAGTGTGTGTGCCGTGTGTGTATTGGTTGTGTATGTGTCTTTGTTTGGTGCGGTGGGTGTATGTGTGGGCTGAGTGGGAGAGAGGGCTGCCAAAGTGTCATTCTTGATTGTGCGCAGAAACCGTTTGGAATATCCCCTGTGCCTAAGTGCGTGAAATAGTGTTGAGATGGCTATGTGTAAATCTTCTTTGTGAGAAGATATTCTATGAAACCGGATTATTTGTGATTTAACTATGCCTTTAAACGTGTGTTTGGGATGGTAACTGTGTTTGTGTAATAGGGCGTGTGTGTCTGTAGGTTTAAAATAAACGCGTGTCTGTAATGTCTTATGTGTTGTATTTATTGGGTGAAAATATACAGTGGTGTCCAAAAAGTGAATTTGCTGTGGGTCAATTATGTATTTTACTGTTATTGACGGGTGATGTGAGTTGAGTATGCGTATGAATTCCGTGAAATGTTTGATGTCGTGTGGCCATGCTCCTATGATGTCATCTAAAAATCTGTAGTAAAATGATGGTTGTAGTGGACACTTTGACAGCGCTTCTCTCTCCCACTCAGCCATATATATGTTTGCATAAGCAGGTGCGAACTTCTTGCCCATAGCTGTTAGGGTTAGGGTTAGGGTTAGGGTTAGGGTTAGGGTTAGGGTTAGGGTTAGGTGTGGCAGTAATCACGAGGAAACACCCTGTGGGACCCCAACGGGACCACAGTACAGGTGAGACCCCATTTAGGCACGCGCACCTGAAACCCCACTCACTCTGTCCCCCTGAAATGAATGAATGAGCAGGAGTCTGTTTTATAGGCTCCTCCCTTTCCCCTGCCAGACCTATCGACCAATAGGAGTAGTATTATTAACCCTCAGGGATACAGTTGTCCGAAGACTTTACTACTACCTATTGTAACATAGGATATTCTTCTTGGACGTATTGTTCCTGATGATCCCATGTCCATGTCTTGTTTTCTTCTTTCCAACCTGACCCTTTTGGCAAATAGGAGCCTATCAGTATTAACAACCCCCAGGGATGACATACTGTTGTCCGAAGACATTAACACTACCCATTGCTAAGGTCATCGAATAAAAATATCTTGTGTCCAAGTCTTCATCCAACATCTTGTGTCCCAGTCTTCTTCCAATAACCTGTGTTCAAGTCTTCATCCCACATCCTGTGTCCAAATCTTCTTCCAATATCCTGCGTTCAGAATATCCTTGTCTTGTTGTCTTCTTTCCAACCTGACCCTATTGGCAAATAGGAGCCTATCAGTATTAACAACCCCCAGGGATGACATACTGTTGTCCGAAGACATTAACACTACCCATTGCCAAGGTCATCCGAATAAAAAAATCTTGTGTCCAAGTCTTCATCCAACATCCTGCGTCCAAGTCTTCTTCCAATATCCTGTGTACAAGTCTTCATCCAACATCCCGTGTCAAAGTCTTCTGTCACTGTCTGGTCTTCTTCTTTAAGACCTAACCTTTTTTGGCAAGTAGGAGCCTATCAGCATTAACATCCCTCAGGGATGACATACTGTTGTCCAAAGACATTAGCACTACCCATTGCTAAGGTCATCAGAATAAAGATATCTTGTGTCCAAGTCTTCATCCAACAACTTGTGTCCAAGTCTTCTTCCAATAACCTGTGTTCAAATCTTCATCCAACATCCTGTGTCCAAGTCTTCTTCCAATATCCTGTGTTCAAGTCTTCATCCAACATCCTGTGTCCAAGTCTTCCTCCAAAATCCCGTGTCCAAGTCTTCTTCCAATATCCTGTGTACAAGTCTTCATCCAACATCCCGTGTCAAAGTCTTCTGTCACTGTCAGGTCTTCTTTAAAACCTAACCTTTTTTGGCAAGTAGGAGCCTATAAGCATTAACATCCCTCAGGGATGACATACTGTTGTCCGAAGACTTTAACACTCCCCATTGCTAACATAAGTACAGCTGTCTTATCGTCTGTCAGTCAAGTAGAAGTGAGAAATAAATCCAAATGTGAATCTAAATTGTGGAAACACATCATCAGTAGTATACCTAGGATCATCGGGCGTTAGGGTTAGGGTTAGGGTTAGGGTTAGGGTTAGGGTTAGGGTTAGGGTTAGGTTTGGGTTAGGGTAGGGTTAAAAGAAAAACTGGGTGGTCCTAAGGAGCACGGGCCTATTATTTCTGTGTTTTTTAAATTATAACAAAAGAAAGGAAAACAGAAATACAAAAAAATGTGTTGAGAAATAATGTGTGTGTTTTTTTCTTTTGCAGGTGCTGTGTGGTGGTGGTGACTGAGTGGATGGTGCTGAGGATTGGAGTGGATGGTGCTGATCAAGGTAAGTGTTGTTGAAGGTGTAATTTATTCATTGAGTGAAGCAGGTCTTGTATGAGGTGAAGAGTGTTATGTTTTTTCATTCAGTCCCAGGGGTGTAATTGTGTTTAACTGTGTGATCCATTTTCTTTCGGCGTGTTTCCGCTGTCCACTGGACCACCCGGATCCCGACTCCACACCAGATATGATGAGGTGAGTGACGGGGTGCTCCTGGAAGTGTGTGACGAGTGTTGTTTGTAGGTGTGCCCGTGAGATGTTGTATAGGTGTTGTTTGAGCCTAGTGTCTATTGATGAACCGGTTTCTCCTATGTAGTGTTTGTGACAGAGGGTGCAGGTGATGATGTATACTGCATTGGAGGTTTGTAAGGTGAGGTTGTCCGGGACTGGAGCTGATGTGTGACTGTGAGGGTTTGTAATGAATTTTCTGTACTTATAATGAAGTGTATGAGGTTTGGCTGCTGGAGAGGGCATGGTGCTGAATTTGGTGTGTATGAGTATGTCCTTTAAGCTTTTATTTTTTCTGTATGCTGAAATGATCTTGTAGGGTTTTAGTGCGGGGTATGTGCGTTGAGCCGTGGTGAAGTTGTGTTTGAATGCATGTTGTAGGGGTCGAGTTTTATGTGAAAATGTGGTGACTAGGGGAATGATTATTAACGGGTCCGTGACGGTGTCTGAGGTGAACGGTGTGCCGGTGTTGATTGTGGGTGGTGGGGCCGGGGGGGTGAAAACAGAATCCTGAGTGTTGTTAAAATCAGGATCGGGAAGAATGGTGGGGTTAAAGGGCGGGTCAACATCCAGTGGGGAACTCGGACGGGTGTTAAAGGTAGGGTGGGAATGGGGAGGCAGGGTGGGGTTAAAGGGCGGGTTGAAGGGATTTTTAAAGGGAGGGTTGGGTTTAGGCCTAGGGTTAAAGGGAGGGGTGGGGTTACAGGGAGGGTTGGGGTTGGGTATGGGGTCGGAGGGACTTTTAAAGGGAGGGTTGGCTTTAGGCCTAGGGTTAAAGGGAGGGGTGGGGTTACAGGGAGGGTTTGGGTTGGGCGTGGGGTCCGAGGGGTTGGGGTTAGGATGAGGGACCAGGCTGGGTGTAGTTCTTGGGGTGGGCAGAGTGGGGTTAAAGGGCGGGTTGAAGGGAGTTTTAAAGGGAGGGTTGGGTTTAGGCCTCGGGTTTGAGGGGTTGTGTTTAGGGTTTGGGCCTGGACTGGGTTTAGTCCTAGGTTTCAGGGGAGGGGTGGGGTTGCAGGGAGGGTTGGGGTTGGGCGTGGGGTCCGAGGGGTTGGGGTTAGGATGAGGGACCAGGTTGGGTGTAGTTCTTGGGGCGGGCAGAGTGGGGTTAAAGGGAAGGTTGGGTTGGGGTTTAAGACGGCGGATGGAATTGAAGATGGGGTAGTGACGGAATGTTGGATGAGGTCCCGCAGCAGGGTCCCGGGAAGGTTCAGGGCTAGGAGGGGGGTTGGGGGAGGATGCAGGATACGAACCCGGTGTAGGGTAAGGGGAGGGATTCGGGGGGGATGGGGAAAGGAGGGAGAGGGACCGTGCTGCGGGTTGTGTATGTATTGATGCTTGTGTTTGGAGTGCAGGAATTGTGTGTAATGTGTGTGTCGTGTGTGTATTGGTTGTGTACGTGTCTTTGTTTGGTGTGGTGTGTGTATGTGTGGGCTGAGTGGGAGAGAGGGCTGCCAAAGTGTCGTTCTTGATTGTGCGCAGAAACCGTTTGGAATATCCCCTCTTTCTAAGTGCGTGAAATAGTGTTGAGATGGCTATGTGTAAATCTTCTTTGTGAGAAGATATTCTATGAAACCGGATTATTTGTGATTTGACTATACCTTTAAATGTGTGTTTGGGATGGTAACTATGTTTGTGTAATAGGGCGTGTGTGTCTGTAGGTTTAAAGTATACGCGTGTCTGTAATGTCTTATGTGTTGTATTTATTGGGTGAAAATATACTGTGGTGTCCAAAAAGTGAATTTGCTGTGGGTCAATTATGTATTTTACTGTTATTGACGGGTGATGTGAGTTTAGTATGTGTATGAATTCCGTGAAATGTTTGATGTCGTGTGGCCATGCTCCTATGATGTCATCTAAAAATCTGTAGTAAAATGATGGTTGTAGTGGACACTTTGACAGCGCTTCTCTCTCCCACTCAGCCATATATATGTTTGCATAAGCAGGTGCGAACTTCTTGCCCATAGCTGTTCCCGATATCTGTAGATAATGTTTATTGTTAAATAAAAAGTCATTGCTGTCTAAACTGATTTGGAGTAATTGTAGAATGTCCTGATCCGGTCTATTGGGGTCTGGGTGTTTGTGAAATAATGACTTGACGGCCTGCACACCCATTGTGGTGTTAATGTTGGTGTACAGGCTGTCAACGTCAATGGTGAAGATGTGTGTGTGGGAGGGAACAGCTATGGGCTTGAGCTTCTCCAGGAAATGGTAGGTGTCTTTGAGGTAACTGGGGTGGCGGGTGGATAGGGGGTTGATGTAATGGTCAATGTATTCCGATATGTTATATGATTCGCTGTTGCAGTCCGAGACTATGGGTCTACCAGGAGGAACTTCAAAGGGAATGGTCCAGGTGTCCGGTTCTTTATGGATCTTGGGAAGTAAGTAAAATAGTCTCTGTCGTGGTGTGTCTGGTCCGTATAAGTAGTCCCGTTGTTTGGCTGTAATGTATTGTCTGCTGTAAAGTGATTTGATGATAGTCCTGAGTTTAACCTGTGTCTGTGGTTGTATGCTATCCGGTATGATCTTGTAGTGTCTGTTGTTGTTTAATTGCCTGTTTGCCTCAAAGATGTACTGATGGTTATCTAAAATGACTATCTTGGATCCTTTGTCCGCTGGTTTGATGACTATGTGTGTGTTGTTTTTAAGTGTTTGTAGTGATTCTCGGAGTGTGGTCGTGAGGTTGTCTTGTCTGTCCGTCCGTGTGTTGTTGTAGTCCCGTAGTGTCCTTCTGTCTGTCTTAATAAGGTGCCTGATATGGTGATCCACCTGGGAGAGTTTGGGCTCCCAGGTGGAGGGATTGATAAATGGCAGGTGAGTGTCATTGTCCGTGAAGTCAAAGTAGTCCAAAATCTTGAGTCGTCTGTGGTATTTGTGAATGTCCCTTTGAAGTTCCTCCTGGTCAAAAGTGGTGGGGCGGGGAACGAAGGTGAGGCCTCTCTCCAGCAGTGCTATTTGTGTTTGTGACGGATGAAATGTTTTGGATAGATTAAGTATGTTGGAGTTGGGTGGTAGTGGTGCATGAGGGGGCTGAGAGACGGAGAGAGGGGGGCCAGTAGATGTGTGTGTCGTTAATGGATGAGTGGTGATGTTGGAAGTGTCCGGGTTGTGGGTAGGGGTGATTATAAATTTAGCTGTGCACACCAGTGTGAGAAAATTGCTGTTGCTGTTTCCGGTGTCCAGTGAATGGTGTCCCTAGTGGTGCGGAATGAGTCCTTCGGTATTTCAAAGAGTGTGGGTAGATGTGTGCTGATGTATCCATTCATTATCTTGATGTTTTGTTTCTGTTGTGGGGTGAGAAGTGGTGAGTGGTTCATGATGGGGACATAGATGGTGGCGTTGGGGAAAGTGCTCTTGGCTTCCTTGTGCATGCTTGCTAACTGTTTTAGTGATGTCTGGTATGGGTCGTGGTCCTTGTTGTTGAGACCCACCGAGAGGACCACCACCTGTGTGTGTGGGTGTATATCTGTTTTTTCCAGAACCTTCTGGAAATGATAGAAAGTGGCCCCAGGGTAGCTGTCCACCTGTGCCATAGGGTTCTGGAAGGAGGGGATTCTATTAAGATTAGAATCCCCAATGAACAAGTGGGACTTGGTGCCCTTGATTGTCCAGTCCGCCACCTTGCGTGAGGGGCGAGCTATGTGGTAGGAGGGTTTGACTGATGTGTGTGCATGAGAGGAGGTGGTTTGGCTATGTGATGGAGGCTGGGGACTATGTGTTGTTTCTAAGGGTGTGTGTGTGGAGGCGCCAAGTCGTGGAGAGTCCCCCACAGGCCCCTTGGTAGGGTGGAAAGGGGAGGGCTCAGAGCAGGCTTTCTCCAAAGGTGATTTGCCTTTTAGGTGCCCTTTCATCATTTTAGCCTGCAATGAGGGCCTGTTTTTTGAGGGACTCTCCTGTCTGGCGCCTGGGGAAGGGAAAAAAGAGGGGGTTAACGGGTGTGCAGTGATGTTAGGGCCAGGTTTCTGAGGGATGGGGGAGGCTGATGAGGGGGAATTGCGGTGACCTACGGGGGAGGGGAAGCTTGTCTCTGTGGAGAAAGCTTCCCGTGTACGTGTTTGTGTGTTGGAGGGGGAGTAAGTGTGTTTTTTGAAATGAGATTGAGTGAGGGACTTAGTGGTTAGTGTGGGGGGAGTCCTGAGTGTGGTGGCCAGAAGGGGGATCTGAGATGTGCGTGCGCCTAAATTGAGTGTGTATTTGTATGTGTGAGCGGCTCTGGGAAGGAGTGGGAATTCTGGTGATATCTGTGTGTTGTGAAACGAAGTGTCTGTGATGTGTTGTACGGTGGGTGTTCCTATGTGTGTGCTAATTGTTTCTTTTTTTGTAGGTGTGTTTGTAGCTGGCTGAGATGGCGGTGGAGCTGGCAAGGTGGCGGACTGGACGGTCGGCAAAGGTGGGTGCTGAGTTGTAATCTGGTGTGCAGGTGAAGTTGAAGGCAAGGCGACTGGTTGGAGGACAGGTGATGTTGGAGATTGGACTACAGGTAAGATGAAATGTGTGGTGCATGACTGTTGAGTTGTTGGGTGTGGTGTAGTATTAGTCGTGTGTATGATGGGTGGCTGTTGTGTGGGTAAATGTGTTGTGGGAGTGGCTACAGGTGTAGGGGCCATGTCTGTGTGTGTAGTGGTAATGGGTGGCTGTTGAGTGACTGTATATGTTATGGTGGTATCTATGTGTTCTGTAAGTAAACATTGGGTGGGTGAGTGTGGTGTAGTGTTGTTGGATGTGTGTGTGATAGGTGGCTGTGGAGAGAGCAAGTGTGGTGCAGTGTTGTTGACCGTGTGTGAGACAGGTGACTGTTGGTGGAGTGAGTGCGGTGAAGTGTTTCTGAATGTGTGTGTGATAGGTGGCTGAGATGGTGGGGGTGATGCCGTGTTGTTGGCTGTGTGAGGTGTGTGTAGTGTAGTGTTGTCGGGTGTATGTGGTGTGTGTGTGTGTGATGCGGTGTTATTGGCTGTGTGTTGTGTGTGTTGTGTAGTGTTGTCGGGTGTATGTGGTATGTGTGTGTGTGATGCAATGTTGTTGGTTGTGTGAGGTGTGTGTAGTGTGGTGTTGTTGGCTGTATGTGGTGTGTGTGTGTGTGATGCCGTGTTGTTGGCTGTGTGTGGTGTGTGTTGTGTAGTGTTGTTGGGCGTATGTGGCGTGTGTGTGTGTGATGGTGATGCAGTGTTGTTGGATATGTGTGGTGTGTGTTGTGTAGTGTTGTTGGGCGTATGTGGCGTGTGTGTGTGTGATGCAGTGTTGTTGGCTATGTGTGGTGTGTGTTGTGTAGTATTGTTGGCTGTATGTGATGTGTATGTGTGTGATGGTGATGTAGTGTTGTTGGCTGTGTGTGGTGTGTGTTGTGTAGTATTGTTGGCTGTATGTGGTGTGTATGTATGTGATGGTGATGCAGTGTTGTTGGCTGTGTGTGGTGTGTGTTGTGTAGTAGTGTTGACTGTACGTGGTGTGTATGTGTGTGGTGGTGATGCAGTGTTGTTGGCTGTGTGTGGTGTGTGTTGTGTAGTATTGTTGGCTGTATGTGGTGTGTGTGTGTGTGCTGGTGATGCAGTATTGTTGGTTGTGTGTGGTATGTGTTGTGTAGTATTGTTGGCTGTATGTGGTGTGTGTGTGTGTGCTGGTGATGCAGTGTTGTTGGCTGTGTGTGGTGTGTGCTGTGTAGTGTTGTTGGCTGCATGTGGTGTGTGTGTGTGTGATGCAGTGTTGTTGATTATGTGTGGTGTGTGTTGCGTAGTGTTGTTGGCTGTATGTGGTGTGTGTAGTGTAGTGTTGTTAGTTATGTGTGTTGTAGTTTGCTGCTGAAGGAATGACTGTGGTGTGTGTGGTGTGGTGTCACTAGCTGTGTGTATTGTAGATGACTGTTGAAGGGAGGACTGTGTTGTGTGTGGAGTGTGTGTTCTGGGTTGTCGTTGAGGAAGTGACTGTAGTGGGTGTGATGGAAGGTGGGCTGTATGTGTGATAGGTGGTTGAGATGTAGGTGCCTGTGCTGTAATAGTATGTGTGGAGATGCTGGATGACTGTTGGCTAGGTGTCTGTGATTTAAGTGTGTCTGCATATGTCTTGCGTGGCTGTTGGGTGAATGTGTGTGCTGCAGGGATGGTTGTGTGTGCAGTAGTGGTAGTAGTAGTGAGTGGCTGATGTACAGATGGATCTGTTGTGGGAGTGACTATGTGTGTAGTGGCTGGCTGTTGAGTGGGTGACTGTGGTGTTGGAGTGGTCCTGTGTGACTGCCCGTGCTGTGTGGCTGAGGGGAGTTGTAGAAGTGTCTCTACTGTTGCAATGGTTGTCTGTGTGAGTCTGTGTGTGTACCTCTTCTGTGCCCACCCCATGGCTATGTGCAATGCAGTGGTGTTGAGTGTGGGTGCTGTGGGAATGAGTGTCTGGATGGTAGTGTTGTAGTGTGTCTGTAAAATGCCCAGGTTATTGTTCATCCATAGTGTAGTGTTGTCTGCAACTAAAAGTGTGGTGTGTTCAGTAGGTGAGGGTTAGGGTTAGGGTTAGGGTTAGGGTTAGGGTTAGGGTTAGGGTTAGGGTTAGGGTTAGGGTTAGGTTTGGGTTAGGGTAGGGTTAAAAGAAAAACTGGGTGGTCTTCAGGAGCACGGGCCTATTACTTCTGTGTTTTAAAATATAACAAAAGAAAGGAAAGCAGAAATACCAAAAAAAACGTGTTTGTGAAATAATGTGTGTGTTCTTTCTTTTGCAGGTGCTGTGTGGTGGTGGTGACTGAGTGGATGGTGCTGAGGATTGGAGGACCAAAGTAGGTGTTGTTGAATTTGTTCTATCGTGTGTAGGTCTATGTGCCAGTATGTAAGTGTGTGCGTGTGTATGGATGCATAGCCAGGTAAGTTATGTGTGTGTATATTTTATTTTTGGTGATGTATGCGTAAGAATATGTATGAGTGTGTACATGTATATGTTCCAAAGTGTTGTGAAGTAATGTGTTTGTTCTTTTGCAGATGCTGTGTGGCGATGGATGAGTGGATGGTGCTGATCAAGGTGAGTGTTATTGAAGGTGTAATTCATTCATTAAGTGAAGCAGATCTTGTATGAGATGAAGAGTGTTATGTTTTTTCATTCAGTCCCAGGGGTGTAATTGTGTTTAACTGTGTGATCCATTTTCTTTCGGCGTGTTTCCGCTGTCCACTGGACCACCCGGACCCCGACTCCACACCAGATATGATGAGGTGAGTGACGGGGTGCTCCTGGAAGTGTGTGACGAGTGTTGTTTGTAGATGTGCCCGTGAAATGTTGTACAGATGTTGTTTGAGTCTAGTGTCTATTGAAGAGCCGGTTTCTCCTATATAATGTTTGTGGCAGAGGGTGCAGGTGATGATGTATACGACGTTGGAGGTTTGTAAGGTGAGGTTGTCCGGGTTAGGGTTAGGGTTAGGGTTAGGGTTAGGGTTAGGGTTAGGGTTAGGGTTAGGGTTAGGTTTGTGAAGAGGTCTTAGCCCAATCTAGGGCTAGAGTTGCACTGGCACAAGTCTTATGCTTTAATTTAATGGTTTTATCATCCCCAGGTAAAAAGGTGAAGAGGAGGATTTATATTCCCATCAAGGTAGGTATCCTAGTAGGTAAGTATCCCAGGTAAGTAAACAACTCAATACCCTATACTTTAGATCTGTGTTGATCTTTTTTTCTTTTTTTGTCCTACAGGAACCCTTCTGCCCCCCACTGGTCATCACAGGTAGGTATCACAGGTAAGTAGGTATGTGCATATATACACTCTTTTCTGATTCCTGGTATTGTTAAAATAACTTTTTTTCTCTCTTTCCCCAGGAATCCCTCACCTCCCACCCGGAAGACAGCAGAGGGTATGCAACCTTTAGATGTTCATATTAATAAATCACTAATCCATAGTTTTAGCATTCTTTCAGCGGTTTCCGTGGTCCAGAGAACTGGATCCCGTCCCGTTACCTGGAATTGGAGTTTATCCATCTCAGGTAACGTTTGAAAAGGAGATTTATTATCAATATAAAAGTTAAAAGCGTCAAATAATTTTTGCTGGTCCTTAGCCAACCTGTCTGAGAAATTAATGAATGGCACGTAGATAACAGCCTTGGGAAATTGTTTTTGACAGGTTTTCCAAAGCTGCTGTAGTTGCTTCACGGTGGTCGTGGGTTTCTGTCTGTCGAGACAGTTAACCATCCCCACTGACAGGATGACATGCTCTGTGTTAGAGTTTGGTGTCAACTTCTCTAGCACCCCCCTTAAATGATGGCAGTTCGCCCCTGGGAAACTGTCAACTTGGATAAAATCATCCTTAAAAGTAGGGATAGCCGAGAGATTATTGTCCCCCATCACCACTATAGGTTTCACTACATCTAACTGCCACTCTTGTATTTTCCTCCAACAGGTCGGATGGATAACGGGCTCCTCTCGATGGAGGACCTTTGGTTGTGACTGGCTGAGGGCGTGACGGTAAGTAGGTTCCAGGGGAAGGGAAAGGGGGAGGGGGGAGGGGGGAGGGTTGGGGTGAGGTATAGGAGAGGGAGGGTTGGGGTTAGGATGAGGGATCAGGGAGGGGTTAAGTCCCCCTTCCACCATGGGGTTTGGGGAAGGGGGAGGATTAGATATAGGGAAGGGAGGGTTGGGGTTAGGGTTCAGGGTTAAGGTGGGGTTAGGACCCCTTATACCCACCATGGTGTCACTCAGCCGCGTCAACAGCACTTTGGGAGGGAGACTGGTCTCCACTGTTGGGGGTGGGCTGGCAATAGTCGGGCTAATTGCCACCTCACTGCCACTACTGGGGGCAACTTGGACCCTCTCCCTCACAATTTCAGAGACCCCAGATGTAATGTTCAGGGCCTCTTTAAAGGTAAGTAAGATAGTTCCACTTGTGTTTAACCCATGTGACTGTTTAATGTTTTCTGTTTTCCCCACAGGAGATGTTCCAGAGACCTCTGGAGTTTCCCTCATCCCTACCAAAGGTAAGTATCCATCCCCCTGGGTGACCACACTGGTATTGGAGTCCTCCTGTATTGGAGTTAGGACCCCCATATCCATGGATGCAGGCAATGGCGGGAAGTCCTCCGGACTCATCGGCCGGAGGGCTTGAGAAGATGGATTTTCTCCTGGAGAGGTGAGTAATTCCCGCAATGTTTTCACTGATGTTATTGTGAATTTGCGTTTGTATCTCAACCTTCCCCAGCCCACCGCCACTCGAAAAGCCTCCTCATCCATCCCAGGTAAGTCACCCAGTAAAAAGACCAACATATCATCATAATGACACTTTAAAATCTCCAAGTTCCCCTCTAACCATTTGTTGGTGTTGATTTTCACCTTACTGGTGGTATCAAACGAGGGGGACGCAGGTTTAATAAAAGTTGTTAATTTATTAACCTGCCTCTGCATCCCTTTTGGACAGGATCCCTTGGAGATGGAATCATCCAGGATCTCTGTGTGATGCAGAGCTTGGAGAAGTTTAAAATAAATTTTGGCCAGTGGGACATTCAGGCATTTGGGTCTGTTTCTCCCGTTTCCTGTTTCTGTTGGTCCCACTTCCATGCTCCTTATAAAAAGTAAAACCGCTAAAATTGCTAAAAGTATTTCTAAAATGTCTCAATAAAATTGTTCAGACATCAATAAAATGCATTTATTGCCTATGGTATCCTGTTTAGTCCTTTTATTGCACATAGATTCTTGGCCTTTAGAAAAGCCTGTCTAAAAAGAGCCCTTGCTGCAAGGGTTATCTTTTTTTGCCCCAATGACACCTGTGCAGGGTGAAGATAGCCCCTTCCTTGGTCAGTCCCTGTAGAACAGCACACTGTGCTTTTGAAAAAGAGGTTCCAAACCAGGAATAAGGTAAGTGCACCCCACTCACACACACACACTCACCCCACACAAAGAGGGAACTGAGCCAACCAGGGTTCTCTCCCCTGCTCACAAAGTGCCAAGTGCTGGGTGCAAAAATGTGCAACTGTTTGTTTAAAACAAAGGACTAAAAAAAGTTCAAAGATGGACTGGGTCCACTCTGAATAAAACCATAGATTAAAATGCACTCTAAAAGTTTTTGCCCCCCATAAAAGAATAAAAGAGTAAAAGAATAAAAGAAGGAGCTCCTAACGTTTCACCTTCATAAGGCTTCCTCAGAGGAGAACTGAGTTGGATGAGGCAGACAGGAAGTTAAGTAGTGGAAGAGGGGTGGGGGCTTGGCCACTTCCTGTGGTTTCTAATTGGCCAATCTGCCATACCCCTCTCACCCCCTCTTGTGTTCAATTAAGGCTTAATTAGGCCCAACACTTTCTTTGTAAAAGTTACCAGTTACTTAATTCTTATCTAAAACCTCAAAAAAGAGAGAGCAAGGGGGAATTTAAAATTATTTTCCAAAAAATAAAAACACTAGACTAGGCTCTGGCTGGGTTAGGTTTGTGAAGAGGTCTTAGCCCAATCTAGGGCTAGAGTTGCACTGGCACAAGTCTTATGCTTTAATTTAATGGTTTTATCATCCCCAGGTAAAAAGGTGAAGAGGAGGATTTATATTCCCATCAAGGTAGGTATCCTAGTAGGTAAGTATCCCAGGTAAGTAAACAACTCAATACCCTATACTTTAGATCTGTGTTGATCTTTTTTTCTTTTTTTGTCCTACAGGAACCCTTCTGCCCCCCACTGGTCATCACAGGTAGGTATCACAGGTAAGTAGGTATGTGCATATATACACTCTTTTCTGATTCCTGGTATTGTTAAAATAACTTTTTTTCTCTCTTTCCCCAGGAATCCCTCACCTCCCACCCGGAAGACAGCAGAGGGTATGCAACCTTTAGATGTTCATATTAATAAATCACTAATCCATAGTTTTAGCATTCTTTCAGCGGTTTCCGTGGTCCAGAGAACTGGATCCCGTCCCGTTACCTGGAATTGGAGTTTATCCATCTCAGGTAACGTTTGAAAAGGAGATTTATTATCAATATAAAAGTTAAAAGCGTCAAATAATTTTTGCTGGTCCTTAGCCAACCTGTCTGAGAAATTAATGAATGGCACGTAGATAACAGCCTTGGGAAATTGTTTTTGACAGGTTTTCCAAAGCTGCTGTAGTTGCTTCACGGTGGTCGTGGGTTTCTGTCTGTCGAGACAGTTAACCATCCCCACTGACAGGATGACATGCTCTGTGTTAGAGTTTGGTGTCAACTTCTCTAGCACCCCCCTTAAATGATGGCAGTTCGCCCCTGGGAAACTGTCAACTTGGATAAAATCATCCTTAAAAGTAGGGATAGCCGAGAGATTATTGTCCCCCATCACCACTATAGGTTTCACTACATCTAACTGCCACTCTTGTATTTTCCTCCAACAGGTCGGATGGATAACGGGCTCCTCTCGATGGAGGACCTTTGGTTGTGACTGGCTGAGGGCGTGACGGTAAGTAGGTTCCAGGGGAAGGGAAAGGGGGAGGGGGGAGGGGGGAGGGTTGGGGTGAGGTATAGGAGAGGGAGGGTTGGGGTTAGGATGAGGGATCAGGGAGGGGTTAAGTCCCCCTTCCACCATGGGGTTTGGGGAAGGGGGAGGATTAGATATAGGGAAGGGAGGGTTGGGGTTAGGGTTCAGGGTTAAGGTGGGGTTAGGACCCCTTATACCCACCATGGTGTCACTCAGCCGCGTCAACAGCACTTTGGGAGGGAGACTGGTCTCCACTGTTGGGGGTGGGCTGGCAATAGTCGGGCTAATTGCCACCTCACTGCCACTACTGGGGGCAACTTGGACCCTCTCCCTCACAATTTCAGAGACCCCAGATGTAATGTTCAGGGCCTCTTTAAAGGTAAGTAAGATAGTTCCACTTGTGTTTAACCCATGTGACTGTTTAATGTTTTCTGTTTTCCCCACAGGAGATGTTCCAGAGACCTCTGGAGTTTCCCTCATCCCTACCAAAGGTAAGTATCCATCCCCCTGGGTGACCACACTGGTATTGGAGTCCTCCTGTATTGGAGTTAGGACCCCCATATCCATGGATGCAGGCAATGGCGGGAAGTCCTCCGGACTCATCGGCCGGAGGGCTTGAGAAGATGGATTTTCTCCTGGAGAGGTGAGTAATTCCCGCAATGTTTTCACTGATGTTATTGTGAATTTGCGTTTGTATCTCAACCTTCCCCAGCCCACCGCCACTCGAAAAGCCTCCTCATCCATCCCAGGTAAGTCACCCAGTAAAAAGACCAACATATCATCATAATGACACTTTAAAATCTCCAAGTTCCCCTCTAACCATTTGTTGGTGTTGATTTTCACCTTACTGGTGGTATCAAACGAGGGGGACGCAGGTTTAATAAAAGTTGTTAATTTATTAACCTGCCTCTGCATCCCTTTTGGACAGGATCCCTTGGAGATGGAATCATCCAGGATCTCTGTGTGATGCAGAGCTTGGAGAAGTTTAAAATAAATTTTGGCCAGTGGGACATTCAGGCATTTGGGTCTGTTTCTCCCGTTTCCTGTTTCTGTTGGTCCCACTTCCATGCTCCTTATAAAAAGTAAAACCGCTAAAATTGCTAAAAGTATTTCTAAAATGTCTCAATAAAATTGTTCAGACATCAATAAAATGCATTTATTGCCTATGGTATCCTGTTTAGTCCTTTTATTGCACATAGATTCTTGGCCTTTAGAAAAGCCTGTCTAAAAAGAGCCCTTGCTGCAAGGGTTATCTTTTTTTGCCCCAATGACACCTGTGCAGGGTGAAGATAGCCCCTTCCTTGGTCAGTCCCTGTAGAACAGCACACTGTGCTTTTGAAAAAGAGGTTCCAAACCAGGAATAAGGTAAGTGCACCCCACTCACACACACACACTCACCCCACACAAAGAGGGAACTGAGCCAACCAGGGTTCTCTCCCCTGCTCACAAAGTGCCAAGTGCTGGGTGCAAAAATGTGCAACTGTTTGTTTAAAACAAAGGACTAAAAAAAGTTCAAAGATGGACTGGGTCCACTCTGAATAAAACCATAGATTAAAATGCACTCTAAAAGTTTTTGCCCCCCATAAAAGAATAAAAGAGTAAAAGAATAAAAGAAGGAGCTCCTAACGTTTCACCTTCATAAGGCTTCCTCAGAGGAGAACTGAGTTGGATGAGGCAGACAGGAAGTTAAGTAGTGGAAGAGGGGTGGGGGCTTGGCCACTTCCTGTGGTTTCTAATTGGCCAATCTGCCATACCCCTCTCACCCCCTCTTGTGTTCAATTAAGGCTTAATTAGGCCCAACACTTTCTTTGTAAAAGTTACCAGTTACTTAATTCTTATCTAAAACCTCAAAAAAGAGAGAGCAAGGGGGAATTTAAAATTATTTTCCAAAAAATAAAAACACTAGACTAGGCTCTGGCTGGGTTAGGTTTGTGAAGAGGTCTTAGCCCAATCTAGGGCTAGAGTTGCACTGGCACAAGTCTTATGCTTTAATTTAATGGTTTTATCATCCCCAGGTAAAAAGGTGAAGAGGAGGATTTATATTCCCATCAAGGTAGGTATCCTAGTAGGTAAGTATCCCAGGTAAGTAAACAACTCAATACCCTATACTTTAGATCTGTGTTGATCTTTTTTTCTTTTTTTGTCCTACAGGAACCCTTCTGCCCCCCACTGGTCATCACAGGTAGGTATCACAGGTAAGTAGGTATGTGCATATATACACTCTTTTCTGATTCCTGGTATTGTTAAAATAACTTTTTTTCTCTCTTTCCCCAGGAATCCCTCACCTCCCACCCGGAAGACAGCAGAGGGTATGCAACCTTTAGATGTTCATATTAATAAATCACTAATCCATAGTTTTAGCATTCTTTCAGCGGTTTCCGTGGTCCAGAGAACTGGATCCCGTCCCGTTACCTGGAATTGGAGTTTATCCATCTCAGGTAACGTTTGAAAAGGAGATTTATTATCAATATAAAAGTTAAAAGCGTCAAATAATTTTTGCTGGTCCTTAGCCAACCTGTCTGAGAAATTAATGAATGGCACGTAGATAACAGCCTTGGGAAATTGTTTTTGACAGGTTTTCCAAAGCTGCTGTAGTTGCTTCACGGTGGTCGTGGGTTTCTGTCTGTCGAGACAGTTAACCATCCCCACTGACAGGATGACATGCTCTGTGTTAGAGTTTGGTGTCAACTTCTCTAGCACCCCCCTTAAATGATGGCAGTTCGCCCCTGGGAAACTGTCAACTTGGATAAAATCATCCTTAAAAGTAGGGATAGCCGAGAGATTATTGTCCCCCATCACCACTATAGGTTTCACTACATCTAACTGCCACTCTTGTATTTTCCTCCAACAGGTCGGATGGATAACGGGCTCCTCTCGATGGAGGACCTTTGGTTGTGACTGGCTGAGGGCGTGACGGTAAGTAGGTTCCAGGGGAAGGGAAAGGGGGAGGGGGGAGGGGGGAGGGTTGGGGTGAGGTATAGGAGAGGGAGGGTTGGGGTTAGGATGAGGGATCAGGGAGGGGTTAAGTCCCCCTTCCACCATGGGGTTTGGGGAAGGGGGAGGATTAGATATAGGGAAGGGAGGGTTGGGGTTAGGGTTCAGGGTTAAGGTGGGGTTAGGACCCCTTATACCCACCATGGTGTCACTCAGCCGCGTCAACAGCACTTTGGGAGGGAGACTGGTCTCCACTGTTGGGGGTGGGCTGGCAATAGTCGGGCTAATTGCCACCTCACTGCCACTACTGGGGGCAACTTGGACCCTCTCCCTCACAATTTCAGAGACCCCAGATGTAATGTTCAGGGCCTCTTTAAAGGTAAGTAAGATAGTTCCACTTGTGTTTAACCCATGTGACTGTTTAATGTTTTCTGTTTTCCCCACAGGAGATGTTCCAGAGACCTCTGGAGTTTCCCTCATCCCTACCAAAGGTAAGTATCCATCCCCCTGGGTGACCACACTGGTATTGGAGTCCTCCTGTATTGGAGTTAGGACCCCCATATCCATGGATGCAGGCAATGGCGGGAAGTCCTCCGGACTCATCGGCCGGAGGGCTTGAGAAGATGGATTTTCTCCTGGAGAGGTGAGTAATTCCCGCAATGTTTTCACTGATGTTATTGTGAATTTGCGTTTGTATCTCAACCTTCCCCAGCCCACCGCCACTCGAAAAGCCTCCTCATCCATCCCAGGTAAGTCACCCAGTAAAAAGACCAACATATCATCATAATGACACTTTAAAATCTCCAAGTTCCCCTCTAACCATTTGTTGGTGTTGATTTTCACCTTACTGGTGGTATCAAACGAGGGGGACGCAGGTTTAATAAAAGTTGTTAATTTATTAACCTGCCTCTGCATCCCTTTTGGACAGGATCCCTTGGAGATGGAATCATCCAGGATCTCTGTGTGATGCAGAGCTTGGAGAAGTTTAAAATAAATTTTGGCCAGTGGGACATTCAGGCATTTGGGTCTGTTTCTCCCGTTTCCTGTTTCTGTTGGTCCCACTTCCATGCTCCTTATAAAAAGTAAAACCGCTAAAATTGCTAAAAGTATTTCTAAAATGTCTCAATAAAATTGTTCAGACATCAATAAAATGCATTTATTGCCTATGGTATCCTGTTTAGTCCTTTTATTGCACATAGATTCTTGGCCTTTAGAAAAGCCTGTCTAAAAAGAGCCCTTGCTGCAAGGGTTATCTTTTTTTGCCCCAATGACACCTGTGCAGGGTGAAGATAGCCCCTTCCTTGGTCAGTCCCTGTAGAACAGCACACTGTGCTTTTGAAAAAGAGGTTCCAAACCAGGAATAAGGTAAGTGCACCCCACTCACACACACACACTCACCCCACACAAAGAGGGAACTGAGCCAACCAGGGTTCTCTCCCCTGCTCACAAAGTGCCAAGTGCTGGGTGCAAAAATGTGCAACTGTTTGTTTAAAACAAAGGACTAAAAAAAGTTCAAAGATGGACTGGGTCCACTCTGAATAAAACCATAGATTAAAATGCACTCTAAAAGTTTTTGCCCCCCATAAAAGAATAAAAGAGTAAAAGAATAAAAGAAGGAGCTCCTAACGTTTCACCTTCATAAGGCTTCCTCAGAGGAGAACTGAGTTGGATGAGGCAGACAGGAAGTTAAGTAGTGGAAGAGGGGTGGGGGCTTGGCCACTTCCTGTGGTTTCTAATTGGCCAATCTGCCATACCCCTCTCACCCCCTCTTGTGTTCAATTAAGGCTTAATTAGGCCCAACACTTTCTTTGTAAAAGTTACCAGTTACTTAATTCTTATCTAAAACCTCAAAAAAGAGAGAGCAAGGGGGAATTTAAAATTATTTTCCAAAAAATAAAAACACTAGACTAGGCTCTGGCTGGGTTAGGTTTGTGAAGAGGTCTTAGCCCAATCTAGGGCTAGAGTTGCACTGGCACAAGTCTTATGCTTTAATTTAATGGTTTTATCATCCCCAGGTAAAAAGGTGAAGAGGAGGATTTATATTCCCATCAAGGTAGGTATCCTAGTAGGTAAGTATCCCAGGTAAGTAAACAACTCAATACCCTATACTTTAGATCTGTGTTGATCTTTTTTTCTTTTTTTGTCCTACAGGAACCCTTCTGCCCCCCACTGGTCATCACAGGTAGGTATCACAGGTAAGTAGGTATGTGCATATATACACTCTTTTCTGATTCCTGGTATTGTTAAAATAACTTTTTTTCTCTCTTTCCCCAGGAATCCCTCACCTCCCACCCGGAAGACAGCAGAGGGTATGCAACCTTTAGATGTTCATATTAATAAATCACTAATCCATAGTTTTAGCATTCTTTCAGCGGTTTCCGTGGTCCAGAGAACTGGATCCCGTCCCGTTACCTGGAATTGGAGTTTATCCATCTCAGGTAACGTTTGAAAAGGAGATTTATTATCAATATAAAAGTTAAAAGCGTCAAATAATTTTTGCTGGTCCTTAGCCAACCTGTCTGAGAAATTAATGAATGGCACGTAGATAACAGCCTTGGGAAATTGTTTTTGACAGGTTTTCCAAAGCTGCTGTAGTTGCTTCACGGTGGTCGTGGGTTTCTGTCTGTCGAGACAGTTAACCATCCCCACTGACAGGATGACATGCTCTGTGTTAGAGTTTGGTGTCAACTTCTCTAGCACCCCCCTTAAATGATGGCAGTTCGCCCCTGGGAAACTGTCAACTTGGATAAAATCATCCTTAAAAGTAGGGATAGCCGAGAGATTATTGTCCCCCATCACCACTATAGGTTTCACTACATCTAACTGCCACTCTTGTATTTTCCTCCAACAGGTCGGATGGATAACGGGCTCCTCTCGATGGAGGACCTTTGGTTGTGACTGGCTGAGGGCGTGACGGTAAGTAGGTTCCAGGGGAAGGGAAAGGGGGAGGGGGGAGGGGGGAGGGTTGGGGTGAGGTATAGGAGAGGGAGGGTTGGGGTTAGGATGAGGGATCAGGGAGGGGTTAAGTCCCCCTTCCACCATGGGGTTTGGGGAAGGGGGAGGATTAGATATAGGGAAGGGAGGGTTGGGGTTAGGGTTCAGGGTTAAGGTGGGGTTAGGACCCCTTATACCCACCATGGTGTCACTCAGCCGCGTCAACAGCACTTTGGGAGGGAGACTGGTCTCCACTGTTGGGGGTGGGCTGGCAATAGTCGGGCTAATTGCCACCTCACTGCCACTACTGGGGGCAACTTGGACCCTCTCCCTCACAATTTCAGAGACCCCAGATGTAATGTTCAGGGCCTCTTTAAAGGTAAGTAAGATAGTTCCACTTGTGTTTAACCCATGTGACTGTTTAATGTTTTCTGTTTTCCCCACAGGAGATGTTCCAGAGACCTCTGGAGTTTCCCTCATCCCTACCAAAGGTAAGTATCCATCCCCCTGGGTGACCACACTGGTATTGGAGTCCTCCTGTATTGGAGTTAGGACCCCCATATCCATGGATGCAGGCAATGGCGGGAAGTCCTCCGGACTCATCGGCCGGAGGGCTTGAGAAGATGGATTTTCTCCTGGAGAGGTGAGTAATTCCCGCAATGTTTTCACTGATGTTATTGTGAATTTGCGTTTGTATCTCAACCTTCCCCAGCCCACCGCCACTCGAAAAGCCTCCTCATCCATCCCAGGTAAGTCACCCAGTAAAAAGACCAACATATCATCATAATGACACTTTAAAATCTCCAAGTTCCCCTCTAACCATTTGTTGGTGTTGATTTTCACCTTACTGGTGGTATCAAACGAGGGGGACGCAGGTTTAATAAAAGTTGTTAATTTATTAACCTGCCTCTGCATCCCTTTTGGACAGGATCCCTTGGAGATGGAATCATCCAGGATCTCTGTGTGATGCAGAGCTTGGAGAAGTTTAAAATAAATTTTGGCCAGTGGGACATTCAGGCATTTGGGTCTGTTTCTCCCGTTTCCTGTTTCTGTTGGTCCCACTTCCATGCTCCTTATAAAAAGTAAAACCGCTAAAATTGCTAAAAGTATTTCTAAAATGTCTCAATAAAATTGTTCAGACATCAATAAAATGCATTTATTGCCTATGGTATCCTGTTTAGTCCTTTTATTGCACATAGATTCTTGGCCTTTAGAAAAGCCTGTCTAAAAAGAGCCCTTGCTGCAAGGGTTATCTTTTTTTGCCCCAATGACACCTGTGCAGGGTGAAGATAGCCCCTTCCTTGGTCAGTCCCTGTAGAACAGCACACTGTGCTTTTGAAAAAGAGGTTCCAAACCAGGAATAAGGTAAGTGCACCCCACTCACACACACACACTCACCCCACACAAAGAGGGAACTGAGCCAACCAGGGTTCTCTCCCCTGCTCACAAAGTGCCAAGTGCTGGGTGCAAAAATGTGCAACTGTTTGTTTAAAACAAAGGACTAAAAAAAGTTCAAAGATGGACTGGGTCCACTCTGAATAAAACCATAGATTAAAATGCACTCTAAAAGTTTTTGCCCCCCATAAAAGAATAAAAGAGTAAAAGAATAAAAGAAGGAGCTCCTAACGTTTCACCTTCATAAGGCTTCCTCAGAGGAGAACTGAGTTGGATGAGGCAGACAGGAAGTTAAGTAGTGGAAGAGGGGTGGGGGCTTGGCCACTTCCTGTGGTTTCTAATTGGCCAATCTGCCATACCCCTCTCACCCCCTCTTGTGTTCAATTAAGGCTTAATTAGGCCCAACACTTTCTTTGTAAAAGTTACCAGTTACTTAATTCTTATCTAAAACCTCAAAAAAGAGAGAGCAAGGGGGAATTTAAAATTATTTTCCAAAAAATAAAAACACTAGACTAGGCTCTGGCTGGGTTAGGTTTGTGAAGAGGTCTTAGCCCAATCTAGGGCTAGAGTTGCACTGGCACAAGTCTTATGCTTTAATTTAATGGTTTTATCATCCCCAGGTAAAAAGGTGAAGAGGAGGATTTATATTCCCATCAAGGTAGGTATCCTAGTAGGTAAGTATCCCAGGTAAGTAAACAACTCAATACCCTATACTTTAGATCTGTGTTGATCTTTTTTTCTTTTTTTGTCCTACAGGAACCCTTCTGCCCCCCACTGGTCATCACAGGTAGGTATCACAGGTAAGTAGGTATGTGCATATATACACTCTTTTCTGATTCCTGGTATTGTTAAAATAACTTTTTTTCTCTCTTTCCCCAGGAATCCCTCACCTCCCACCCGGAAGACAGCAGAGGGTATGCAACCTTTAGATGTTCATATTAATAAATCACTAATCCATAGTTTTAGCATTCTTTCAGCGGTTTCCGTGGTCCAGAGAACTGGATCCCGTCCCGTTACCTGGAATTGGAGTTTATCCATCTCAGGTAACGTTTGAAAAGGAGATTTATTATCAATATAAAAGTTAAAAGCGTCAAATAATTTTTGCTGGTCCTTAGCCAACCTGTCTGAGAAATTAATGAATGGCACGTAGATAACAGCCTTGGGAAATTGTTTTTGACAGGTTTTCCAAAGCTGCTGTAGTTGCTTCACGGTGGTCGTGGGTTTCTGTCTGTCGAGACAGTTAACCATCCCCACTGACAGGATGACATGCTCTGTGTTAGAGTTTGGTGTCAACTTCTCTAGCACCCCCCTTAAATGATGGCAGTTCGCCCCTGGGAAACTGTCAACTTGGATAAAATCATCCTTAAAAGTAGGGATAGCCGAGAGATTATTGTCCCCCATCACCACTATAGGTTTCACTACATCTAACTGCCACTCTTGTATTTTCCTCCAACAGGTCGGATGGATAACGGGCTCCTCTCGATGGAGGACCTTTGGTTGTGACTGGCTGAGGGCGTGACGGTAAGTAGGTTCCAGGGGAAGGGAAAGGGGGAGGGGGGAGGGGGGAGGGTTGGGGTGAGGTATAGGAGAGGGAGGGTTGGGGTTAGGATGAGGGATCAGGGAGGGGTTAAGTCCCCCTTCCACCATGGGGTTTGGGGAAGGGGGAGGATTAGATATAGGGAAGGGAGGGTTGGGGTTAGGGTTCAGGGTTAAGGTGGGGTTAGGACCCCTTATACCCACCATGGTGTCACTCAGCCGCGTCAACAGCACTTTGGGAGGGAGACTGGTCTCCACTGTTGGGGGTGGGCTGGCAATAGTCGGGCTAATTGCCACCTCACTGCCACTACTGGGGGCAACTTGGACCCTCTCCCTCACAATTTCAGAGACCCCAGATGTAATGTTCAGGGCCTCTTTAAAGGTAAGTAAGATAGTTCCACTTGTGTTTAACCCATGTGACTGTTTAATGTTTTCTGTTTTCCCCACAGGAGATGTTCCAGAGACCTCTGGAGTTTCCCTCATCCCTACCAAAGGTAAGTATCCATCCCCCTGGGTGACCACACTGGTATTGGAGTCCTCCTGTATTGGAGTTAGGACCCCCATATCCATGGATGCAGGCAATGGCGGGAAGTCCTCCGGACTCATCGGCCGGAGGGCTTGAGAAGATGGATTTTCTCCTGGAGAGGTGAGTAATTCCCGCAATGTTTTCACTGATGTTATTGTGAATTTGCGTTTGTATCTCAACCTTCCCCAGCCCACCGCCACTCGAAAAGCCTCCTCATCCATCCCAGGTAAGTCACCCAGTAAAAAGACCAACATATCATCATAATGACACTTTAAAATCTCCAAGTTCCCCTCTAACCATTTGTTGGTGTTGATTTTCACCTTACTGGTGGTATCAAACGAGGGGGACGCAGGTTTAATAAAAGTTGTTAATTTATTAACCTGCCTCTGCATCCCTTTTGGACAGGATCCCTTGGAGATGGAATCATCCAGGATCTCTGTGTGATGCAGAGCTTGGAGAAGTTTAAAATAAATTTTGGCCAGTGGGACATTCAGGCATTTGGGTCTGTTTCTCCCGTTTCCTGTTTCTGTTGGTCCCACTTCCATGCTCCTTATAAAAAGTAAAACCGCTAAAATTGCTAAAAGTATTTCTAAAATGTCTCAATAAAATTGTTCAGACATCAATAAAATGCATTTATTGCCTATGGTATCCTGTTTAGTCCTTTTATTGCACATAGATTCTTGGCCTTTAGAAAAGCCTGTCTAAAAAGAGCCCTTGCTGCAAGGGTTATCTTTTTTTGCCCCAATGACACCTGTGCAGGGTGAAGATAGCCCCTTCCTTGGTCAGTCCCTGTAGAACAGCACACTGTGCTTTTGAAAAAGAGGTTCCAAACCAGGAATAAGGTAAGTGCACCCCACTCACACACACACACTCACCCCACACAAAGAGGGAACTGAGCCAACCAGGGTTCTCTCCCCTGCTCACAAAGTGCCAAGTGCTGGGTGCAAAAATGTGCAACTGTTTGTTTAAAACAAAGGACTAAAAAAAGTTCAAAGATGGACTGGGTCCACTCTGAATAAAACCATAGATTAAAATGCACTCTAAAAGTTTTTGCCCCCCATAAAAGAATAAAAGAGTAAAAGAATAAAAGAAGGAGCTCCTAACGTTTCACCTTCATAAGGCTTCCTCAGAGGAGAACTGAGTTGGATGAGGCAGACAGGAAGTTAAGTAGTGGAAGAGGGGTGGGGGCTTGGCCACTTCCTGTGGTTTCTAATTGGCCAATCTGCCATACCCCTCTCACCCCCTCTTGTGTTCAATTAAGGCTTAATTAGGCCCAACACTTTCTTTGTAAAAGTTACCAGTTACTTAATTCTTATCTAAAACCTCAAAAAAGAGAGAGCAAGGGGGAATTTAAAATTATTTTCCAAAAAATAAAAACACTAGACTAGGCTCTGGCTGGGTTAGGTTTGTGAAGAGGTCTTAGCCCAATCTAGGGCTAGAGTTGCACTGGCACAAGTCTTATGCTTTAATTTAATGGTTTTATCATCCCCAGGTAAAAAGGTGAAGAGGAGGATTTATATTCCCATCAAGGTAGGTATCCTAGTAGGTAAGTATCCCAGGTAAGTAAACAACTCAATACCCTATACTTTAGATCTGTGTTGATCTTTTTTTCTTTTTTTGTCCTACAGGAACCCTTCTGCCCCCCACTGGTCATCACAGGTAGGTATCACAGGTAAGTAGGTATGTGCATATATACACTCTTTTCTGATTCCTGGTATTGTTAAAATAACTTTTTTTCTCTCTTTCCCCAGGAATCCCTCACCTCCCACCCGGAAGACAGCAGAGGGTATGCAACCTTTAGATGTTCATATTAATAAATCACTAATCCATAGTTTTAGCATTCTTTCAGCGGTTTCCGTGGTCCAGAGAACTGGATCCCGTCCCGTTACCTGGAATTGGAGTTTATCCATCTCAGGTAACGTTTGAAAAGGAGATTTATTATCAATATAAAAGTTAAAAGCGTCAAATAATTTTTGCTGGTCCTTAGCCAACCTGTCTGAGAAATTAATGAATGGCACGTAGATAACAGCCTTGGGAAATTGTTTTTGACAGGTTTTCCAAAGCTGCTGTAGTTGCTTCACGGTGGTCGTGGGTTTCTGTCTGTCGAGACAGTTAACCATCCCCACTGACAGGATGACATGCTCTGTGTTAGAGTTTGGTGTCAACTTCTCTAGCACCCCCCTTAAATGATGGCAGTTCGCCCCTGGGAAACTGTCAACTTGGATAAAATCATCCTTAAAAGTAGGGATAGCCGAGAGATTATTGTCCCCCATCACCACTATAGGTTTCACTACATCTAACTGCCACTCTTGTATTTTCCTCCAACAGGTCGGATGGATAACGGGCTCCTCTCGATGGAGGACCTTTGGTTGTGACTGGCTGAGGGCGTGACGGTAAGTAGGTTCCAGGGGAAGGGAAAGGGGGAGGGGGGAGGGGGGAGGGTTGGGGTGAGGTATAGGAGAGGGAGGGTTGGGGTTAGGATGAGGGATCAGGGAGGGGTTAAGTCCCCCTTCCACCATGGGGTTTGGGGAAGGGGGAGGATTAGATATAGGGAAGGGAGGGTTGGGGTTAGGGTTCAGGGTTAAGGTGGGGTTAGGACCCCTTATACCCACCATGGTGTCACTCAGCCGCGTCAACAGCACTTTGGGAGGGAGACTGGTCTCCACTGTTGGGGGTGGGCTGGCAATAGTCGGGCTAATTGCCACCTCACTGCCACTACTGGGGGCAACTTGGACCCTCTCCCTCACAATTTCAGAGACCCCAGATGTAATGTTCAGGGCCTCTTTAAAGGTAAGTAAGATAGTTCCACTTGTGTTTAACCCATGTGACTGTTTAATGTTTTCTGTTTTCCCCACAGGAGATGTTCCAGAGACCTCTGGAGTTTCCCTCATCCCTACCAAAGGTAAGTATCCATCCCCCTGGGTGACCACACTGGTATTGGAGTCCTCCTGTATTGGAGTTAGGACCCCCATATCCATGGATGCAGGCAATGGCGGGAAGTCCTCCGGACTCATCGGCCGGAGGGCTTGAGAAGATGGATTTTCTCCTGGAGAGGTGAGTAATTCCCGCAATGTTTTCACTGATGTTATTGTGAATTTGCGTTTGTATCTCAACCTTCCCCAGCCCACCGCCACTCGAAAAGCCTCCTCATCCATCCCAGGTAAGTCACCCAGTAAAAAGACCAACATATCATCATAATGACACTTTAAAATCTCCAAGTTCCCCTCTAACCATTTGTTGGTGTTGATTTTCACCTTACTGGTGGTATCAAACGAGGGGGACGCAGGTTTAATAAAAGTTGTTAATTTATTAACCTGCCTCTGCATCCCTTTTGGACAGGATCCCTTGGAGATGGAATCATCCAGGATCTCTGTGTGATGCAGAGCTTGGAGAAGTTTAAAATAAATTTTGGCCAGTGGGACATTCAGGCATTTGGGTCTGTTTCTCCCGTTTCCTGTTTCTGTTGGTCCCACTTCCATGCTCCTTATAAAAAGTAAAACCGCTAAAATTGCTAAAAGTATTTCTAAAATGTCTCAATAAAATTGTTCAGACATCAATAAAATGCATTTATTGCCTATGGTATCCTGTTTAGTCCTTTTATTGCACATAGATTCTTGGCCTTTAGAAAAGCCTGTCTAAAAAGAGCCCTTGCTGCAAGGGTTATCTTTTTTTGCCCCAATGACACCTGTGCAGGGTGAAGATAGCCCCTTCCTTGGTCAGTCCCTGTAGAACAGCACACTGTGCTTTTGAAAAAGAGGTTCCAAACCAGGAATAAGGTAAGTGCACCCCACTCACACACACACACTCACCCCACACAAAGAGGGAACTGAGCCAACCAGGGTTCTCTCCCCTGCTCACAAAGTGCCAAGTGCTGGGTGCAAAAATGTGCAACTGTTTGTTTAAAACAAAGGACTAAAAAAAGTTCAAAGATGGACTGGGTCCACTCTGAATAAAACCATAGATTAAAATGCACTCTAAAAGTTTTTGCCCCCCATAAAAGAATAAAAGAGTAAAAGAATAAAAGAAGGAGCTCCTAACGTTTCACCTTCATAAGGCTTCCTCAGAGGAGAACTGAGTTGGATGAGGCAGACAGGAAGTTAAGTAGTGGAAGAGGGGTGGGGGCTTGGCCACTTCCTGTGGTTTCTAATTGGCCAATCTGCCATACCCCTCTCACCCCCTCTTGTGTTCAATTAAGGCTTAATTAGGCCCAACACTTTCTTTGTAAAAGTTACCAGTTACTTAATTCTTATCTAAAACCTCAAAAAAGAGAGAGCAAGGGGGAATTTAAAATTATTTTCCAAAAAATAAAAACACTAGACTAGGCTCTGGCTGGGTTAGGTTTGTGAAGAGGTCTTAGCCCAATCTAGGGCTAGAGTTGCACTGGCACAAGTCTTATGCTTTAATTTAATGGTTTTATCATCCCCAGGTAAAAAGGTGAAGAGGAGGATTTATATTCCCATCAAGGTAGGTATCCTAGTAGGTAAGTATCCCAGGTAAGTAAACAACTCAATACCCTATACTTTAGATCTGTGTTGATCTTTTTTTCTTTTTTTGTCCTACAGGAACCCTTCTGCCCCCCACTGGTCATCACAGGTAGGTATCACAGGTAAGTAGGTATGTGCATATATACACTCTTTTCTGATTCCTGGTATTGTTAAAATAACTTTTTTTCTCTCTTTCCCCAGGAATCCCTCACCTCCCACCCGGAAGACAGCAGAGGGTATGCAACCTTTAGATGTTCATATTAATAAATCACTAATCCATAGTTTTAGCATTCTTTCAGCGGTTTCCGTGGTCCAGAGAACTGGATCCCGTCCCGTTACCTGGAATTGGAGTTTATCCATCTCAGGTAACGTTTGAAAAGGAGATTTATTATCAATATAAAAGTTAAAAGCGTCAAATAATTTTTGCTGGTCCTTAGCCAACCTGTCTGAGAAATTAATGAATGGCACGTAGATAACAGCCTTGGGAAATTGTTTTTGACAGGTTTTCCAAAGCTGCTGTAGTTGCTTCACGGTGGTCGTGGGTTT
>NW_027120593.1:0-67234 GCF_038355195.1 Osmerus mordax
CAACTTCTGTAGCCGTACAGGGATGTGTATTTGGAGAGTACAGGCCGTGGCATACACTTTTTCTTGGTCTCCAGTGTAATCCCTCCAGGAAGATGACCACATAGAGTGGTGTGTAAACACAAAATAGGCGTGAGGGCGCCACTCCACAGGAAACCTAATGGCACAGCCACAGGTAAAATCACCTCTGTGGGTAGATGTCACCTGGTCACAACCTCTGCAGTTGTACAGGGATGTGTATTGTGACAATACAGGCCGTAGCGTCCACTTCATTCTTCTCCACATGTGGTGAGGGGGGTGACGCGGTTGGGGCTCCATCGTCACGTGTGGGAGTGAGGGAATGTATAAAAGGAACATCCCCAGGTGGCCAACACACGGTGATAGCCCTTAGTACCGGTCCAGGCCTCAGTGTCCGTGGATGTGAATCCAAATAAGGAGAGCAAAAACTAGAAATACGTAGGCTATTAGATGTGAATAAACTCTGAGTAGTGGCTTCCGCATGCTAGGTTGACTTGCTGCTGTTGAGCCATGTCCTCTGACTCTGCCATTGGGCGTCAGGAGGCTCCCGGTGGGTGATTGGCCGAGGAGGCCAGTTGAACCAGGAGCCGAGCGTCATGCAACACAACCTAGGTCCATTCATGGTAGTAAGATAAGGATAGGAGGCTGCTTAAGGGGAATCGGGCTAAAGGCTAGAGGGAAAATATCAAGCTAATCAAACTCCACCGGCTGTGGCAGGCTGAGTAGGAAGGTCTACCATTCCACGGACAGTCTGATGGGGGCCATTCTGGCTCCATACTAAATCCACACCCCCTAAGCGGTCCCCCCACTGTGCGAGCTGGTAAGGTCAATTAGTCGAAGCCCCAGCCAACACATCCACGGTCTTCTAGGTGAGAATGTTGTGAATGCAGGGGACATTAGGGACAGTTTGTATTGTGGACCCAGGTCTGGAGGAGAAGTCCAGACGCGCGTACGCGATCAATGGAGGTCTTTAAATCCAAAACAAGTGTATTGTATCTTCTCCCAGAAGGCTCCACATCAGATTTATTTGTGTCTAACAGGCGATACCATCCAGATCAGGTAGAGAATGGGGGGTCCCAGTCAGAGCACCTAAGTGTATCCAGGGGAGGCGAACCCTGATAGAGGTGACGGTGTCCGGGGTACTCAAAAAACCAAACTAAACACAGGGAGGGGGATCACACTCCATGATGTGAGAGAGCCCCAAGTCCCAACTAGCGTGTGGGTGTCCCCACTAAACCTGGTTGCAGGGAGGGACACCAGAGAGACGGAGATGATAGGCCTCGGGTTGAAGGTAACTGACTAGAGTGCCCACCAGGAGTAGAGCGCCCCAGTGAAGGGGGGCTCGGCTAACCTAGGGGCTTATATAAGTAGGAACCAGGTACGGGAGCCTCAAAAGCGTGAGCAAAGTGCTGAACTAACCCGAACCACTGGATTTCTAATATGAGGTCAGGTTAGGCTAACAATGCTAAGTAGGGTTAAGCTAACAAAACCAATCTAATCGACGTGAACCGTGTGGACAAACGCTAAGCGGCAGAAATTGAGGGGCTAGGCTAACAAAGCTAGGTTAGGCTAACAATGCTAAGCTAGGCTAAGCTAACAAAAACCATCCAATTTGGTCAAAAACCGATATAGACCATGTCTAACATGCAAATTAGTGAGTTGGGTAAAGGCTAACAATGCTAAGCTAGGCTAAGTTAACAAAAACCGTCTAGATTGGTCAAAAAACGATATAGATCATAACTAACATGCAAACTAGCGAATTGGGTAAAGGCTAATAATGCTAAGCTAGGCTAAGCTAGGTTATGCTAAGCTAACAAAAACGTCTAAGTAAGCAAAAAACGTGTGGGTCATGTTAAACCTACCGAATAACGCGTCGGGCTAGGCTAACAATGCTAAGCTAAGCATGCTAAACGGCGTGAGATGGACCCAAAATGCGACGTTCTGATACATAACCTGGGTTCCTCGTGAAAAAGAGCGAAGGCCCGCCCGGTAGGTCTCTAGTCACACCGCGAGAATCAGGAGAAGCAATGTACATGGCTGCGAGTTTTAATCACATGCGGGTACATCATATAAAACCAGTACCCTCGCCACATCAACCCAGTGTGCGGCCGGTCTCATCTCCAAAAAATGTTTCCCAACGGAAGTCTCAGCACATCTAGTTCCATGTCTCTGACTGGAGATCTGCCATGCACAAATTAGAGGGGCATATCCCCGTGCCCAGCTAGGAGGTGTTGCATGAAAGGGTTGGATCGCTAGTGGAGGGAGACGGTGCGAACAAGTTAGTGGTCCCAATATAACAGGCAGGTAAATTGGTGGCATCCTGATGTGGATTCAGATCACAGCCTTGTATGCTCCGGCGGGTTAGGTTTGACGTCTGAAAATCCCCCGAGCCCAGTAGTTCGGTACTTCGACCCACTTAGGCTCAGGACTGAGGCACACGCTATGCCAATGCTGAGTCATCCACCACATCCGAACAGGGGCTAGGCCCCTCTAGGAACCCCGAGGGGAACCCAGGCCGGGTAACCCCTGAAGTGCTCGCCACCCGACACAAGGTGAGTGAGGAGCACCCAGAGGGACAGTAATATATAAACATACAGTAAGAAACAATGCATAATATATAAGTATAGGTCGAGCACATGGATAGCCGTCTCCGTATCCACTTGACATGTTCAGGTAGCAGGGTCAATGCGGAAGCATGCTCAGGGTCAGAAAGGCCCCTTGTAGTTAGTAGAAGTTAATATCTGGAGGGTCTCTGTCCACCTGGGGACAAAGTAAACACCATCAGAGTATATAAAAGTCATAAATTGTTTGAAACCGAGTTATTATTCCAACTATGGTATTGATCCTTAGAGTCCCGATCCCAAAGGGGTCAAGGTACACATCCTCAGATTATAAATCAGGTTTGATGTCTGATGATCCCTCGAGCCCAGCAGTTTCGTGCTTCGACCCGCTTAGGCGTGAACTCTCACTGGTTGGGGTTAGAAAAAATGACTCAGTGAGGTGGCCCAGTGATCAGAGATAAACCCACTGGGGGGAAGCAACGGTCAAGTTTTAAGCGTAGACCCCCCCCAGGTTGGGGTTAGGATAAGTGACAGGGGGGCTATCCCACCCCATTAAGTCACGGTAGGTTAGTCGTCCGGTTAAGTTTTAGGCGTAGGCCCTCCCAGGTTGGGGTTAGGATAAGTGACAGGGGGGTTATCCTACCCCCTTAAAGTCACAGTAGGTAAGCCTTCCGGTTAAGTTTTAGGCGTAGACCCTCCCAGGTTGGGGTTAGGGTAAGTGACAGGGGGGCTATCTCACCCCATTAAGTCACAGCAGGTCAGTCGTCTGGTTAAGTTTTAGGCGTAGACCCTCCCAGGTTGGGGTTAGGATAAGTGACAGGAGGGCTATCCTGGCCCATTAAGTCACAGTAGGTCAGCTTTACGGTTAAGTTTAGGCGTAGACCCTCCCAGGTTGGGGTTAGGATAGGTGACAGGGGGGCTATTCCACCCCATTAAATCACAGTAGGTCAGCCTATGGGATGGTGACGGTTGGGTTGAGGTACGCGGAGGAGGGCAAGAAAGGGAGAAATATGCAGGCGTCTAGGGGGAGTACCCGAGGAACGCAGGAGGGATAGATAGAAATTAAATAAAGGGCCTGTGTGGACATATGAGGTGCAACTGAGTGTGTGAGTGCGTGTCCTACCTTGACCGGGCAGCTAACTAAATCTGAAAAGCTAAAAAAGGTTCTACCTGGAAAGTTAAGAATCTATACCGATCCCGGGTGCAGATGTGGGGAGGACCCCAAGGAAATGCAGGGCTGTGGAAGGAAGGGGTTAATAAACAAGATACATGAGTGTCATAGCCCTGTCCTCACTGCACATGAGTGCGATGAAGATAAAGCCATGCAGACAATAGTGGTGGGAGTGGGGTGAGAGAGATATAGAGAGAGGCGCTCCTGTTAGAGCAAATAAAAGTTGTAGTCAAAAACGCAGGACTCCATTCCCTGGGCGGTGCCTCCTGCCGGGCCCATGCCAGAAATTAAGCAGGGATATACGGGGTCCTAACTGGCCACGACCGGTTTCGTCCTCTCCCAGGACTCGTCAGGTGACGGAAATAAAACATGAGCAGGAACCAGGGCCATCCTAGGCTACGGACTGACAGGGGACCTCGAGGCTACACCAAAGAAGGAGGATGGTGGTCACCCCGGTGCCCTCCTGGCAGCCCACCAGAAGCGGTATTCAGAATTATTGTCTAGGGAAAAGAGTAGAGAGGGAGAGAGAGAGGGGGAGGGCGCGTGTGTGTGCGAGGCATGTGTGTACACTCAGGGTGGTGAACAAGCTAAGTGGGAGGAGAAGATCTGTAAAAGAAGAAGCATGGGTTAGGATTAGTGAAAGGGGGTCCAGAAAAACCTGTGGAAGGAGGGGGGGGGGGGGGGGTTTGTCTTTATGTGTGAGTGCTTAATGCACAGAGAAGCCTAAAATATGTGTGTGTGCCTAGAGAAGGAGAGAGAGGGGAACAGACCAGTAGAGAATAGTAGAGAGAGACAGAATGTGTGTGTGAGTGTGTGAGAGTATGTGTGTGAGCAAAGCCTGAGATTATGTGTGTGTGCTTATGCACAGAAAGGAACGTGTGAGCATGGAATGGGAGGGGGAGGAGGGAGAGGGAAGAAAAGAGAAAGTACATTATATTCATGCATACATATACACAGACATGCAGTACAAGCATGCACACACACTATCAGCAGTTCATGCAAACGCGTGGGGTATGAGTATGAGGTGGTAGGCCCAAGTTATTAATAAATGCACCCTATTAAATCAATCAACCAAACTAGACTAGAAAGAAAAACTTACATATGGCCCCAGAAGATGGAGAAGTGAAGGTGAGATGGGAGATCCTAAGATGGATGCTTGCAGCGCGTGGTAGCAGCAGGTGCGTTCATGGGCAAAAAACAAGTGGGCTAGTTAGCAACAGGTCCGCTAGCACGCATGCGTTCACAGCATGGTACTGAATATGGCACAAAACAAGCTAATAATTCGATAAAAAACTAGATAAACAATTTATGAACGGCAAAAGCAAGTTAGAAAAATTATTGAGGGGTGGGAAATGGTCTTACGATCACGCAGCTCCGGTCGGCAGTCACAGTCTCAAACGAACACACAGGCTTATTAATACCGGAGTATTAGTGACGGCGAAGAAAAAAGTTTTTGGAGAGAGGACGTCAAGGGGCGGGATCTCCAAATCATGTCACTTGCCATTGGAGTGTAAGGTCCGTGATTGACGTGGCGAACCGGGACGTGCAGCCAAGTCCAATGTAAACAAACACTGCAAAACTAGCAACGCCGTTCGGTAGCAGAAAACGGAGACTTGGAGATGAGAAAAAATTCCAAACCAAGAGGCAGTAGAGTGGTACAATCCTCAGAGTGTAGGGGAAAAAACGAATCACGTTTTACACAGGTGTAGAACCGGTCTGCACTGTTACGTTATGTGAAAAATAGCTGCCGCAGAAGAACGACCTGCTGCGGTGACGTCACTGAGAGGAAATCCCAGGGAAGCCCCTGCGCGTCCGTGGTCACTACAACAGGGTGTAGGTACAGGCGAAAAAATTATTATGTTGAGCAGCAATAAGGGACTGGACTACACATTAGCAGTAAACAGTAAACTAATATTATCCCTATTAATATAATATAATATATTATATAATAAATCCTTAGAATAAAAGGCAAAACCAGAACGTTCCAAGGTAAAATTAGGACTCCAAGATAATCTAAGGATGGCCAAAGTATCTAAAAAACAGTGACAGAAACGTGATAAAAGCAGCTCTCAGACTAAGAATCACCATAGAGGTCACGACCAACATAATCCAGAGGCCTAGAGCCAGCCGTCTCACAGAGAAACCACGTCACACAAGCACATCCCTACTCTGGACAGCAACACAACTCAGACCACCAGAGTCCGCAAAGTGGTCGAGGTCACATCCGATATTCCCCAATCATCAATGCAGACCATGGTGCCTAATCCATGCCCTGACAGATGACAGCCGGTAGGCAAGACACCAGGGTCACATCCGATATACCTGATGTCAACAGCCACCCCAGGCAGTCACCCAAGGCCAAAACCCCATGACAGGGCCCAAGACCAAGATCACCGCTGAGGGTGAAACGCCCCGCAGTGAGTCCAAGTGGTCCAGAGATTATGGTATTAGCCAGTGAACAAGATACTCATAAAGACACCGGCCTAGGCCTCAATGGACAGAACAGTCTAGATTCCTAGAGTAGAGAGTAGGCCTAAATCCATATGTGTGTGAAAAAATGTGGTCCAGTCTATATGGTGATCTCCAGCGTAATCCCTCCAGGAAGATGACCACAAAAGGTGGTGTGTATACACAAAGTAGGCGTCAAGGCGCCACTCCACAGGTAACCTAATGGCATAGCCACAGGTAAAAACAGCTCTGTGGGTAGATGTCACCTGGTCACAACTTCTGTAGCCGTACAGGGATGTGTATTTGGAGAGTACAGGCCGTGGCATACACTTTTTCTTGGTCTCCAGTGTAATCCCTCCAGGAAGATGACCACATAGAGTGGTGTGTAAACACAAAATAGGCGTGAGGGCGCCACTCCACAGGAAACCTAATGGCACAGCCACAGGTAAAATCACCTCTGTGGGTAGATGTCACCTGGTCACAACCTCTGCAGTTGTACAGGGATGTGTATTGTGACAATACAGGCCGTAGCGTCCACTTCATTCTTCTCCACATGTGGTGAGGGGGGTGACGCGGTTGGGGCTCCATCGTCACGTGTGGGAGTGAGGGAATGTATAAAAGGAACATCCCCAGGTGGCCAACACACGGTGATAGCCCTTAGTACCGGTCCAGGCCTCAGTGTCCGTGGATGTGAATCCAAATAAGGAGAGCAAAAACTAGAAATACGTAGGCTATTAGATGTGAATAAACTCTGAGTAGTGGCTTCCGCATGCTAGGTTGACTTGCTGCTGTTGAGCCATGTCCTCTGACTCTGCCATTGGGCGTCAGGAGGCTCCCGGTGGGTGATTGGCCGAGGAGGCCAGTTGAACCAGGAGCCGAGCGTCATGCAACACAACCTAGGTCCATTCATGGTAGTAAGATAAGGATAGGAGGCTGCTTAAGGGGAATCGGGCTAAAGGCTAGAGGGAAAATATCAAGCTAATCAAACTCCACCGGCTGTGGCAGGCTGAGTAGGAAGGTCTACCATTCCACGGACAGTCTGATGGGGGCCATTCTGGCTCCATACTAAATCCACACCCCCTAAGCGGTCCCCCCACTGTGCGAGCTGGTAAGGTCAATTAGTCGAAGCCCCAGCCAACACATCCACGGTCTTCTAGGTGAGAATGTTGTGAATGCAGGGGACATTAGGGACAGTTTGTATTGTGGACCCAGGTCTGGAGGAGAAGTCCAGACGCGCGTACGCGATCAATGGAGGTCTTTAAATCCAAAACAAGTGTATTGTATCTTCTCCCAGAAGGCTCCACATCAGATTTATTTGTGTCTAACAGGCGATACCATCCAGATCAGGTAGAGAATGGGGGGTCCCAGTCAGAGCACCTAAGTGTATCCAGGGGAGGCGAACCCTGATAGAGGTGACGGTGTCCGGGTACTCAAAAAACCAAACTAAACACAGGGAGGGGGATCACACTCCATGATGTGAGAGAGCCCCAAGTCCCAACTAGCGTGTGGGTGTCCCCACTAAACCTGGTTGCAGGGAGGGACACCAGAGAGACGGAGATGATAGGCCTCGGGTTGAAGGTAACTGACTAGAGTGCCCACCAGGAGTAGAGCGCCCCAGTGAAGGGGGGCTCGGCTAACCTAGGGGCTTATATAAGTAGGAACCAGGTACGGGAGCCTCAAAAGCGTGAGCAAAGTGCTGAACTAACCCGAACCACTGGATTTCTAATATGAGGTCAGGTTAGGCTAACAATGCTAAGTAGGGTTAAGCTAACAAAACCAATCTAATCGACGTGAACCGTGTGGACAAACGCTAAGCGGCAGAAATTGAGGGGCTAGGCTAACAAAGCTAGGTTAGGCTAACAATGCTAAGCTAGGCTAAGCTAACAAAAACCATCCAATTTGGTCAAAAACCGATATAGACCATGTCTAACATGCAAATTAGTGAGTTGGGTAAAGGCTAACAATGCTAAGCTAGGCTAAGTTAACAAAAACCGTCTAGATTGGTCAAAAAACGATATAGATCATAACTAACATGCAAACTAGCGAATTGGGTAAAGGCTAATAATGCTAAGCTAGGCTAAGCTAGGTTATGCTAAGCTAACAAAAACGTCTAAGTAAGCAAAAAACGTGTGGGTCATGTTAAACCTACCGAATAACGCGTCGGGCTAGGCTAACAATGCTAAGCTAAGCATGCTAAACGGCGTGAGATGGACCCAAAATGCGACGTTCTGATACATAACCTGGGTTCCTCGTGAAAAAGAGCGAAGGCCCGCCCGGTAGGTCTCTAGTCACACCGCGAGAATCAGGAGAAGCAATGTACATGGCTGCGAGTTTTAATCACATGCGGGTACATCATATAAAACCAGTACCCTCGCCACATCAACCCAGTGTGCGGCCGGTCTCATCTCCAAAAAATGTTTCCCAACGGAAGTCTCAGCACATCTAGTTCCATGTCTCTGACTGGAGATCTGCCATGCACAAATTAGAGGGGCATATCCCCGTGCCCAGCTAGGAGGTGTTGCATGAAAGGGTTGGATCGCTAGTGGAGGGAGACGGTGCGAACAAGTTAGTGGTCCCAATATAACAGGCAGGTAAATTGGTGGCATCCTGATGTGGATTCAGATCACAGCCTTGTATGCTCCGGCGGGTTAGGTTTGACGTCTGAAAATCCCCCGAGCCCAGTAGTTCGGTACTTCGACCCACTTAGGCTCAGGACTGAGGCACACGCTATGCCAATGCTGAGTCATCCACCACATCCGAACAGGGGCTAGGCCCCTCTAGGAACCCCGAGGGGAACCCAGGCCGGGTAACCCCTGAAGTGCTCGCCACCCGACACAAGGTGAGTGAGGAGCACCCAGAGGGACAGTAATATATAAACATACAGTAAGAAACAATGCATAATATATAAGTATAGGTCGAGCACATGGATAGCCGTCTCCGTATCCACTTGACATGTTCAGGTAGCAGGGTCAATGCGGAAGCATGCTCAGGGTCAGAAAGGCCCCTTGTAGTTAGTAGAAGTTAATATCTGGAGGGTCTCTGTCCACCTGGGGACAAAGTAAACACCATCAGAGTATATAAAAGTCATAAATTGTTTGAAACCGAGTTATTATTCCAACTATGGTATTGATCCTTAGAGTCCCGATCCCAAAGGGGTCAAGGTACACATCCTCAGATTATAAATCAGGTTTGATGTCTGATGATCCCTCGAGCCCAGCAGTTTCGTGCTTCGACCCGCTTAGGCGTGAACTCTCACTGGTTGGGGTTAGAAAAAATGACTCAGTGAGGTGGCCCAGTGATCAGAGATAAACCCACTGGGGGGAAGCAACGGTCAAGTTTTAAGCGTAGACCCCCCCCAGGTTGGGGTTAGGATAAGTGACAGGGGGGCTATCCCACCCCATTAAGTCACGGTAGGTTAGTCGTCCGGTTAAGTTTTAGGCGTAGGCCCTCCCAGGTTGGGGTTAGGATAAGTGACAGGGGGGTTATCCTACCCCCTTAAAGTCACAGTAGGTAAGCCTTCCGGTTAAGTTTTAGGCGTAGACCCTCCCAGGTTGGGGTTAGGGTAAGTGACAGGGGGGCTATCTCACCCCATTAAGTCACAGCAGGTCAGTCGTCTGGTTAAGTTTTAGGCGTAGACCCTCCCAGGTTGGGGTTAGGATAAGTGACAGGAGGGCTATCCTGGCCCATTAAGTCACAGTAGGTCAGCTTTACGGTTAAGTTTAGGCGTAGACCCTCCCAGGTTGGGGTTAGGATAGGTGACAGGGGGGCTATTCCACCCCATTAAATCACAGTAGGTCAGCCTATGGGATGGTGACGGTTGGGTTGAGGTACGCGGAGGAGGGCAAGAAAGGGAGAAATATGCAGGCGTCTAGGGGGAGTACCCGAGGAACGCAGGAGGGATAGATAGAAATTAAATAAAGGGCCTGTGTGGACATATGAGGTGCAACTGAGTGTGTGAGTGCGTGTCCTACCTTGACCGGGCAGCTAACTAAATCTGAAAAGCTAAAAAAGGTTCTACCTGGAAAGTTAAGAATCTATACCGATCCCGGGTGCAGATGTGGGGAGGACCCCAAGGAAATGCAGGGCTGTGGAAGGAAGGGGTTAATAAACAAGATACATGAGTGTCATAGCCCTGTCCTCACTGCACATGAGTGCGATGAAGATAAAGCCATGCAGACAATAGTGGTGGGAGTGGGGTGAGAGAGATATAGAGAGAGGCGCTCCTGTTAGAGCAAATAAAAGTTGTAGTCAAAAACGCAGGACTCCATTCCCTGGGCGGTGCCTCCTGCCGGGCCCATGCCAGAAATTAAGCAGGGATATACGGGGTCCTAACTGGCCACGACCGGTTTCGTCCTCTCCCAGGACTCGTCAGGTGACGGAAATAAAACATGAGCAGGAACCAGGGCCATCCTAGGCTACGGACTGACAGGGGACCTCGAGGCTACACCAAAGAAGGAGGATGGTGGTCACCCCGGTGCCCTCCTGGCAGCCCACCAGAAGCGGTATTCAGAATTATTGTCTAGGGAAAAGAGTAGAGAGGGAGAGAGAGAGGGGGAGGGGCGCGTGTGTGTGCGAGGCATGTGTGTACACTCAGGGTGGTGAACAAGCTAAGTGGGAGGAGAAGATCTGTAAAAGAAGAAGCATGGGTTAGGATTAGTGAAAGGGGGTCCAGAAAAACCTGTGGAAGGAGGGGGGGGGGGGGGGTTTGTCTTTATGTGTGAGTGCTTAATGCACAGAGAAGCCTAAAATATGTGTGTGTGCCTAGAGAAGGAGAGAGAGGGGAACAGACCAGTAGAGAATAGTAGAGAGAGACAGAATGTGTGTGTGAGTGTGTGAGAGTATGTGTGTGAGCAAAGCCTGAGATTATGTGTGTGTGCTTATGCACAGAAAGGAACGTGTGAGCATGGAATGGGAGGGGGAGGAGGGAGAGGGAAGAAAAGAGAAAGTACATTATATTCATGCATACATATACACAGACATGCAGTACAAGCATGCACACACACTATCAGCAGTTCATGCAAACGCGTGGGGTATGAGTATGAGGTGGTAGGCCCAAGTTATTAATAAATGCACCCTATTAAATCAATCAACCAAACTAGACTAGAAAGAAAAACTTACATATGGCCCCAGAAGATGGAGAAGTGAAGGTGAGATGGGAGATCCTAAGATGGATGCTTGCAGCGCGTGGTAGCAGCAGGTGCGTTCATGGGCAAAAAACAAGTGGGCTAGTTAGCAACAGGTCCGCTAGCACGCATGCGTTCACAGCATGGTACTGAATATGGCACAAAACAAGCTAATAATTCGATAAAAAACTAGATAAACAATTTATGAACGGCAAAAGCAAGTTAGAAAAATTATTGAGGGGTGGGAAATGGTCTTACGATCACGCAGCTCCGGTCGGCAGTCACAGTCTCAAACGAACACACAGGCTTATTAATACCGGAGTATTAGTGACGGCGAAGAAAAAAGTTTTTGGAGAGAGGACGTCAAGGGGCGGGATCTCCAAATCATGTCACTTGCCATTGGAGTGTAAGGTCCGTGATTGACGTGGCGAACCGGGACGTGCAGCCAAGTCCAATGTAAACAAACACTGCAAAACTAGCAACGCCGTTCGGTAGCAGAAAACGGAGACTTGGAGATGAGAAAAAATTCCAAACCAAGAGGCAGTAGAGTGGTACAATCCTCAGAGTGTAGGGGAAAAAACGAATCACGTTTTACACAGGTGTAGAACCGGTCTGCACTGTTACGTTATGTGAAAAATAGCTGCCGCAGAAGAACGACCTGCTGCGGTGACGTCACTGAGAGGAAATCCCAGGGAAGCCCCTGCGCGTCCGTGGTCACTACAACAGGGTGTAGGTACAGGCGAAAAAATTATTATGTTGAGCAGCAATAAGGGACTGGACTACACATTAGCAGTAAACAGTAAACTAATATTATCCCTATTAATATAATATAATATATTATATAATAAATCCTTAGAATAAAAGGCAAAACCAGAACGTTCCAAGGTAAAATTAGGACTCCAAGATAATCTAAGGATGGCCAAAGTATCTAAAAAACAGTGACAGAAACGTGATAAAAGCAGCTCTCAGACTAAGAATCACCATAGAGGTCACGACCAACATAATCCAGAGGCCTAGAGCCAGCCGTCTCACAGAGAAACCACGTCACACAAGCACATCCCTACTCTGGACAGCAACACAACTCAGACCACCAGAGTCCGCAAAGTGGTCGAGGTCACATCCGATATTCCCCAATCATCAATGCAGACCATGGTGCCTAATCCATGCCCTGACAGATGACAGCCGGTAGGCAAGACACCAGGGTCACATCCGATATACCTGATGTCAACAGCCACCCCAGGCAGTCACCCAAGGCCAAAACCCCATGACAGGGCCCAAGACCAAGATCACCGCTGAGGGTGAAACGCCCCGCAGTGAGTCCAAGTGGTCCAGAGATTATGGTATTAGCCAGTGAACAAGATACTCATAAAGACACCGGCCTAGGCCTCAATGGACAGAACAGTCTAGATTCCTAGAGTAGAGAGTAGGCCTAAATCCATATGTGTGTGAAAAAATGTGGTCCAGTCTATATGGTGATCTCCAGCGTAATCCCTCCAGGAAGATGACCACAAAAGGTGGTGTGTATACACAAAGTAGGCGTCAAGGCGCCACTCCACAGGTAACCTAATGGCATAGCCACAGGTAAAAACAGCTCTGTGGGTAGATGTCACCTGGTCACAACTTCTGTAGCCGTACAGGGATGTGTATTTGGAGAGTACAGGCCGTGGCATACACTTTTTCTTGGTCTCCAGTGTAATCCCTCCAGGAAGATGACCACATAGAGTGGTGTGTAAACACAAAATAGGCGTGAGGGCGCCACTCCACAGGAAACCTAATGGCACAGCCACAGGTAAAATCACCTCTGTGGGTAGATGTCACCTGGTCACAACCTCTGCAGTTGTACAGGGATGTGTATTGTGACAATACAGGCCGTAGCGTCCACTTCATTCTTCTCCACATGTGGTGAGGGGGGTGACGCGGTTGGGGCTCCATCGTCACGTGTGGGAGTGAGGGAATGTATAAAAGGAACATCCCCAGGTGGCCAACACACGGTGATAGCCCTTAGTACCGGTCCAGGCCTCAGTGTCCGTGGATGTGAATCCAAATAAGGAGAGCAAAAACTAGAAATACGTAGGCTATTAGATGTGAATAAACTCTGAGTAGTGGCTTCCGCATGCTAGGTTGACTTGCTGCTGTTGAGCCATGTCCTCTGACTCTGCCATTGGGCGTCAGGAGGCTCCCGGTGGGTGATTGGCCGAGGAGGCCAGTTGAACCAGGAGCCGAGCGTCATGCAACACAACCTAGGTCCATTCATGGTAGTAAGATAAGGATAGGAGGCTGCTTAAGGGGAATCGGGCTAAAGGCTAGAGGGAAAATATCAAGCTAATCAAACTCCACCGGCTGTGGCAGGCTGAGTAGGAAGGTCTACCATTCCACGGACAGTCTGATGGGGGCCATTCTGGCTCCATACTAAATCCACACCCCCTAAGCGGTCCCCCCACTGTGCGAGCTGGTAAGGTCAATTAGTCGAAGCCCCAGCCAACACATCCACGGTCTTCTAGGTGAGAATGTTGTGAATGCAGGGGACATTAGGGACAGTTTGTATTGTGGACCCAGGTCTGGAGGAGAAGTCCAGACGCGCGTACGCGATCAATGGAGGTCTTTAAATCCAAAACAAGTGTATTGTATCTTCTCCCAGAAGGCTCCACATCAGATTTATTTGTGTCTAACAGGCGATACCATCCAGATCAGGTAGAGAATGGGGGGTCCCAGTCAGAGCACCTAAGTGTATCCAGGGGAGGCGAACCCTGATAGAGGTGACGGTGTCCGGGTACTCAAAAAACCAAACTAAACACAGGGAGGGGGATCACACTCCATGATGTGAGAGAGCCCCAAGTCCCAACTAGCGTGTGGGTGTCCCCACTAAACCTGGTTGCAGGGAGGGACACCAGAGAGACGGAGATGATAGGCCTCGGGTTGAAGGTAACTGACTAGAGTGCCCACCAGGAGTAGAGCGCCCCAGTGAAGGGGGGCTCGGCTAACCTAGGGGCTTATATAAGTAGGAACCAGGTACGGGAGCCTCAAAAGCGTGAGCAAAGTGCTGAACTAACCCGAACCACTGGATTTCTAATATGAGGTCAGGTTAGGCTAACAATGCTAAGTAGGGTTAAGCTAACAAAACCAATCTAATCGACGTGAACCGTGTGGACAAACGCTAAGCGGCAGAAATTGAGGGGCTAGGCTAACAAAGCTAGGTTAGGCTAACAATGCTAAGCTAGGCTAAGCTAACAAAAACCATCCAATTTGGTCAAAAACCGATATAGACCATGTCTAACATGCAAATTAGTGAGTTGGGTAAAGGCTAACAATGCTAAGCTAGGCTAAGTTAACAAAAACCGTCTAGATTGGTCAAAAAACGATATAGATCATAACTAACATGCAAACTAGCGAATTGGGTAAAGGCTAATAATGCTAAGCTAGGCTAAGCTAGGTTATGCTAAGCTAACAAAAACGTCTAAGTAAGCAAAAAACGTGTGGGTCATGTTAAACCTACCGAATAACGCGTCGGGCTAGGCTAACAATGCTAAGCTAAGCATGCTAAACGGCGTGAGATGGACCCAAAATGCGACGTTCTGATACATAACCTGGGTTCCTCGTGAAAAAGAGCGAAGGCCCGCCCGGTAGGTCTCTAGTCACACCGCGAGAATCAGGAGAAGCAATGTACATGGCTGCGAGTTTTAATCACATGCGGGTACATCATATAAAACCAGTACCCTCGCCACATCAACCCAGTGTGCGGCCGGTCTCATCTCCAAAAAATGTTTCCCAACGGAAGTCTCAGCACATCTAGTTCCATGTCTCTGACTGGAGATCTGCCATGCACAAATTAGAGGGGCATATCCCCGTGCCCAGCTAGGAGGTGTTGCATGAAAGGGTTGGATCGCTAGTGGAGGGAGACGGTGCGAACAAGTTAGTGGTCCCAATATAACAGGCAGGTAAATTGGTGGCATCCTGATGTGGATTCAGATCACAGCCTTGTATGCTCCGGCGGGTTAGGTTTGACGTCTGAAAATCCCCCGAGCCCAGTAGTTCGGTACTTCGACCCACTTAGGCTCAGGACTGAGGCACACGCTATGCCAATGCTGAGTCATCCACCACATCCGAACAGGGGCTAGGCCCCTCTAGGAACCCCGAGGGGAACCCAGGCCGGGTAACCCCTGAAGTGCTCGCCACCCGACACAAGGTGAGTGAGGAGCACCCAGAGGGACAGTAATATATAAACATACAGTAAGAAACAATGCATAATATATAAGTATAGGTCGAGCACATGGATAGCCGTCTCCGTATCCACTTGACATGTTCAGGTAGCAGGGTCAATGCGGAAGCATGCTCAGGGTCAGAAAGGCCCCTTGTAGTTAGTAGAAGTTAATATCTGGAGGGTCTCTGTCCACCTGGGGACAAAGTAAACACCATCAGAGTATATAAAAGTCATAAATTGTTTGAAACCGAGTTATTATTCCAACTATGGTATTGATCCTTAGAGTCCCGATCCCAAAGGGGTCAAGGTACACATCCTCAGATTATAAATCAGGTTTGATGTCTGATGATCCCTCGAGCCCAGCAGTTTCGTGCTTCGACCCGCTTAGGCGTGAACTCTCACTGGTTGGGGTTAGAAAAAATGACTCAGTGAGGTGGCCCAGTGATCAGAGATAAACCCACTGGGGGGGAAGCAACGGTCAAGTTTTAAGCGTAGACCCCCCCCAGGTTGGGGTTAGGATAAGTGACAGGGGGGCTATCCCACCCCATTAAGTCACGGTAGGTTAGTCGTCCGGTTAAGTTTTAGGCGTAGGCCCTCCCAGGTTGGGGTTAGGATAAGTGACAGGGGGGTTATCCTACCCCCTTAAAGTCACAGTAGGTAAGCCTTCCGGTTAAGTTTTAGGCGTAGACCCTCCCAGGTTGGGGTTAGGGTAAGTGACAGGGGGGCTATCTCACCCCATTAAGTCACAGCAGGTCAGTCGTCTGGTTAAGTTTTAGGCGTAGACCCTCCCAGGTTGGGGTTAGGATAAGTGACAGGAGGGCTATCCTGGCCCATTAAGTCACAGTAGGTCAGCTTTACGGTTAAGTTTAGGCGTAGACCCTCCCAGGTTGGGGTTAGGATAGGTGACAGGGGGGCTATTCCACCCCATTAAATCACAGTAGGTCAGCCTATGGGATGGTGACGGTTGGGTTGAGGTACGCGGAGGAGGGCAAGAAAGGGAGAAATATGCAGGCGTCTAGGGGGAGTACCCGAGGAACGCAGGAGGGATAGATAGAAATTAAATAAAGGGCCTGTGTGGACATATGAGGTGCAACTGAGTGTGTGAGTGCGTGTCCTACCTTGACCGGGCAGCTAACTAAATCTGAAAAGCTAAAAAAGGTTCTACCTGGAAAGTTAAGAATCTATACCGATCCCGGGTGCAGATGTGGGGAGGACCCCAAGGAAATGCAGGGCTGTGGAAGGAAGGGGTTAATAAACAAGATACATGAGTGTCATAGCCCTGTCCTCACTGCACATGAGTGCGATGAAGATAAAGCCATGCAGACAATAGTGGTGGGAGTGGGGTGAGAGAGATATAGAGAGAGGCGCTCCTGTTAGAGCAAATAAAAGTTGTAGTCAAAAACGCAGGACTCCATTCCCTGGGCGGTGCCTCCTGCCGGGCCCATGCCAGAAATTAAGCAGGGATATACGGGGTCCTAACTGGCCACGACCGGTTTCGTCCTCTCCCAGGACTCGTCAGGTGACGGAAATAAAACATGAGCAGGAACCAGGGCCATCCTAGGCTACGGACTGACAGGGGACCTCGAGGCTACACCAAAGAAGGAGGATGGTGGTCACCCCGGTGCCCTCCTGGCAGCCCACCAGAAGCGGTATTCAGAATTATTGTCTAGGGAAAAGAGTAGAGAGGGAGAGAGAGAGGGGGAGGGCGCGTGTGTGTGCGAGGCATGTGTGTACACTCAGGGTGGTGAACAAGCTAAGTGGGAGGAGAAGATCTGTAAAAGAAGAAGCATGGGTTAGGATTAGTGAAAGGGGGTCCAGAAAAACCTGTGGAAGGAGGGGGGGGGGGGGGGTTTGTCTTTATGTGTGAGTGCTTAATGCACAGAGAAGCCTAAAATATGTGTGTGTGCCTAGAGAAGGAGAGAGAGGGGAACAGACCAGTAGAGAATAGTAGAGAGAGACAGAATGTGTGTGTGAGTGTGTGAGAGTATGTGTGTGAGCAAAGCCTGAGATTATGTGTGTGTGCTTATGCACAGAAAGGAACGTGTGAGCATGGAATGGGAGGGGGAGGAGGGAGAGGGAAGAAAAGAGAAAGTACATTATATTCATGCATACATATACACAGACATGCAGTACAAGCATGCACACACACTATCAGCAGTTCATGCAAACGCGTGGGGTATGAGTATGAGGTGGTAGGCCCAAGTTATTAATAAATGCACCCTATTAAATCAATCAACCAAACTAGACTAGAAAGAAAAACTTACATATGGCCCCAGAAGATGGAGAAGTGAAGGTGAGATGGGAGATCCTAAGATGGATGCTTGCAGCGCGTGGTAGCAGCAGGTGCGTTCATGGGCAAAAAACAAGTGGGCTAGTTAGCAACAGGTCCGCTAGCACGCATGCGTTCACAGCATGGTACTGAATATGGCACAAAACAAGCTAATAATTCGATAAAAAACTAGATAAACAATTTATGAACGGCAAAAGCAAGTTAGAAAAATTATTGAGGGGTGGGAAATGGTCTTACGATCACGCAGCTCCGGTCGGCAGTCACAGTCTCAAACGAACACACAGGCTTATTAATACCGGAGTATTAGTGACGGCGAAGAAAAAAGTTTTTGGAGAGAGGACGTCAAGGGGCGGGATCTCCAAATCATGTCACTTGCCATTGGAGTGTAAGGTCCGTGATTGACGTGGCGAACCGGGACGTGCAGCCAAGTCCAATGTAAACAAACACTGCAAAACTAGCAACGCCGTTCGGTAGCAGAAAACGGAGACTTGGAGATGAGAAAAAATTCCAAACCAAGAGGCAGTAGAGTGGTACAATCCTCAGAGTGTAGGGGAAAAAACGAATCACGTTTTACACAGGTGTAGAACCGGTCTGCACTGTTACGTTATGTGAAAAATAGCTGCCGCAGAAGAACGACCTGCTGCGGTGACGTCACTGAGAGGAAATCCCAGGGAAGCCCCTGCGCGTCCGTGGTCACTACAACAGGGTGTAGGTACAGGCGAAAAAATTATTATGTTGAGCAGCAATAAGGGACTGGACTACACATTAGCAGTAAACAGTAAACTAATATTATCCCTATTAATATAATATAATATATTATATAATAAATCCTTAGAATAAAAGGCAAAACCAGAACGTTCCAAGGTAAAATTAGGACTCCAAGATAATCTAAGGATGGCCAAAGTATCTAAAAAACAGTGACAGAAACGTGATAAAAGCAGCTCTCAGACTAAGAATCACCATAGAGGTCACGACCAACATAATCCAGAGGCCTAGAGCCAGCCGTCTCACAGAGAAACCACGTCACACAAGCACATCCCTACTCTGGACAGCAACACAACTCAGACCACCAGAGTCCGCAAAGTGGTCGAGGTCACATCCGATATTCCCCAATCATCAATGCAGACCATGGTGCCTAATCCATGCCCTGACAGATGACAGCCGGTAGGCAAGACACCAGGGTCACATCCGATATACCTGATGTCAACAGCCACCCCAGGCAGTCACCCAAGGCCAAAACCCCATGACAGGGCCCAAGACCAAGATCACCGCTGAGGGTGAAACGCCCCGCAGTGAGTCCAAGTGGTCCAGAGATTATGGTATTAGCCAGTGAACAAGATACTCATAAAGACACCGGCCTAGGCCTCAATGGACAGAACAGTCTAGATTCCTAGAGTAGAGAGTAGGCCTAAATCCATATGTGTGTGAAAAAATGTGGTCCAGTCTATATGGTGATCTCCAGCGTAATCCCTCCAGGAAGATGACCACAAAAGGTGGTGTGTATACACAAAGTAGGCGTCAAGGCGCCACTCCACAGGTAACCTAATGGCATAGCCACAGGTAAAAACAGCTCTGTGGGTAGATGTCACCTGGTCACAACTTCTGTAGCCGTACAGGGATGTGTATTTGGAGAGTACAGGCCGTGGCATACACTTTTTCTTGGTCTCCAGTGTAATCCCTCCAGGAAGATGACCACATAGAGTGGTGTGTAAACACAAAATAGGCGTGAGGGCGCCACTCCACAGGAAACCTAATGGCACAGCCACAGGTAAAATCACCTCTGTGGGTAGATGTCACCTGGTCACAACCTCTGCAGTTGTACAGGGATGTGTATTGTGACAATACAGGCCGTAGCGTCCACTTCATTCTTCTCCACATGTGGTGAGGGGGGTGACGCGGTTGGGGCTCCATCGTCACGTGTGGGAGTGAGGGAATGTATAAAAGGAACATCCCCAGGTGGCCAACACACGGTGATAGCCCTTAGTACCGGTCCAGGCCTCAGTGTCCGTGGATGTGAATCCAAATAAGGAGAGCAAAAACTAGAAATACGTAGGCTATTAGATGTGAATAAACTCTGAGTAGTGGCTTCCGCATGCTAGGTTGACTTGCTGCTGTTGAGCCATGTCCTCTGACTCTGCCATTGGGCGTCAGGAGGCTCCCGGTGGGTGATTGGCCGAGGAGGCCAGTTGAACCAGGAGCCGAGCGTCATGCAACACAACCTAGGTCCATTCATGGTAGTAAGATAAGGATAGGAGGCTGCTTAAGGGGAATCGGGCTAAAGGCTAGAGGGAAAATATCAAGCTAATCAAACTCCACCGGCTGTGGCAGGCTGAGTAGGAAGGTCTACCATTCCACGGACAGTCTGATGGGGGCCATTCTGGCTCCATACTAAATCCACACCCCCTAAGCGGTCCCCCCACTGTGCGAGCTGGTAAGGTCAATTAGTCGAAGCCCCAGCCAACACATCCACGGTCTTCTAGGTGAGAATGTTGTGAATGCAGGGGACATTAGGGACAGTTTGTATTGTGGACCCAGGTCTGGAGGAGAAGTCCAGACGCGCGTACGCGATCAATGGAGGTCTTTAAATCCAAAACAAGTGTATTGTATCTTCTCCCAGAAGGCTCCACATCAGATTTATTTGTGTCTAACAGGCGATACCATCCAGATCAGGTAGAGAATGGGGGGTCCCAGTCAGAGCACCTAAGTGTATCCAGGGGAGGCGAACCCTGATAGAGGTGACGGTGTCCGGGTACTCAAAAAACCAAACTAAACACAGGGAGGGGGATCACACTCCATGATGTGAGAGAGCCCCAAGTCCCAACTAGCGTGTGGGTGTCCCCACTAAACCTGGTTGCAGGGAGGGACACCAGAGAGACGGAGATGATAGGCCTCGGGTTGAAGGTAACTGACTAGAGTGCCCACCAGGAGTAGAGCGCCCCAGTGAAGGGGGGCTCGGCTAACCTAGGGGCTTATATAAGTAGGAACCAGGTACGGGAGCCTCAAAAGCGTGAGCAAAGTGCTGAACTAACCCGAACCACTGGATTTCTAATATGAGGTCAGGTTAGGCTAACAATGCTAAGTAGGGTTAAGCTAACAAAACCAATCTAATCGACGTGAACCGTGTGGACAAACGCTAAGCGGCAGAAATTGAGGGGCTAGGCTAACAAAGCTAGGTTAGGCTAACAATGCTAAGCTAGGCTAAGCTAACAAAAACCATCCAATTTGGTCAAAAACCGATATAGACCATGTCTAACATGCAAATTAGTGAGTTGGGTAAAGGCTAACAATGCTAAGCTAGGCTAAGTTAACAAAAACCGTCTAGATTGGTCAAAAAACGATATAGATCATAACTAACATGCAAACTAGCGAATTGGGTAAAGGCTAATAATGCTAAGCTAGGCTAAGCTAGGTTATGCTAAGCTAACAAAAACGTCTAAGTAAGCAAAAAACGTGTGGGTCATGTTAAACCTACCGAATAACGCGTCGGGCTAGGCTAACAATGCTAAGCTAAGCATGCTAAACGGCGTGAGATGGACCCAAAATGCGACGTTCTGATACATAACCTGGGTTCCTCGTGAAAAAGAGCGAAGGCCCGCCCGGTAGGTCTCTAGTCACACCGCGAGAATCAGGAGAAGCAATGTACATGGCTGCGAGTTTTAATCACATGCGGGTACATCATATAAAACCAGTACCCTCGCCACATCAACCCAGTGTGCGGCCGGTCTCATCTCCAAAAAATGTTTCCCAACGGAAGTCTCAGCACATCTAGTTCCATGTCTCTGACTGGAGATCTGCCATGCACAAATTAGAGGGGCATATCCCCGTGCCCAGCTAGGAGGTGTTGCATGAAAGGGTTGGATCGCTAGTGGAGGGAGACGGTGCGAACAAGTTAGTGGTCCCAATATAACAGGCAGGTAAATTGGTGGCATCCTGATGTGGATTCAGATCACAGCCTTGTATGCTCCGGCGGGTTAGGTTTGACGTCTGAAAATCCCCCGAGCCCAGTAGTTCGGTACTTCGACCCACTTAGGCTCAGGACTGAGGCACACGCTATGCCAATGCTGAGTCATCCACCACATCCGAACAGGGGCTAGGCCCCTCTAGGAACCCCGAGGGGAACCCAGGCCGGGTAACCCCTGAAGTGCTCGCCACCCGACACAAGGTGAGTGAGGAGCACCCAGAGGGACAGTAATATATAAACATACAGTAAGAAACAATGCATAATATATAAGTATAGGTCGAGCACATGGATAGCCGTCTCCGTATCCACTTGACATGTTCAGGTAGCAGGGTCAATGCGGAAGCATGCTCAGGGTCAGAAAGGCCCCTTGTAGTTAGTAGAAGTTAATATCTGGAGGGTCTCTGTCCACCTGGGGACAAAGTAAACACCATCAGAGTATATAAAAGTCATAAATTGTTTGAAACCGAGTTATTATTCCAACTATGGTATTGATCCTTAGAGTCCCGATCCCAAAGGGGTCAAGGTACACATCCTCAGATTATAAATCAGGTTTGATGTCTGATGATCCCTCGAGCCCAGCAGTTTCGTGCTTCGACCCGCTTAGGCGTGAACTCTCACTGGTTGGGGTTAGAAAAAATGACTCAGTGAGGTGGCCCAGTGATCAGAGATAAACCCACTGGGGGGAAGCAACGGTCAAGTTTTAAGCGTAGACCCCCCCCAGGTTGGGGTTAGGATAAGTGACAGGGGGGCTATCCCACCCCATTAAGTCACGGTAGGTTAGTCGTCCGGTTAAGTTTTAGGCGTAGGCCCTCCCAGGTTGGGGTTAGGATAAGTGACAGGGGGGTTATCCTACCCCCTTAAAGTCACAGTAGGTAAGCCTTCCGGTTAAGTTTTAGGCGTAGACCCTCCCAGGTTGGGGTTAGGGTAAGTGACAGGGGGGCTATCTCACCCCATTAAGTCACAGCAGGTCAGTCGTCTGGTTAAGTTTTAGGCGTAGACCCTCCCAGGTTGGGGTTAGGATAAGTGACAGGAGGGCTATCCTGGCCCATTAAGTCACAGTAGGTCAGCTTTACGGTTAAGTTTAGGCGTAGACCCTCCCAGGTTGGGGTTAGGATAGGTGACAGGGGGGCTATTCCACCCCATTAAATCACAGTAGGTCAGCCTATGGGATGGTGACGGTTGGGTTGAGGTACGCGGAGGAGGGCAAGAAAGGGAGAAATATGCAGGCGTCTAGGGGGAGTACCCGAGGAACGCAGGAGGGATAGATAGAAATTAAATAAAGGGCCTGTGTGGACATATGAGGTGCAACTGAGTGTGTGAGTGCGTGTCCTACCTTGACCGGGCAGCTAACTAAATCTGAAAAGCTAAAAAAGGTTCTACCTGGAAAGTTAAGAATCTATACCGATCCCGGGTGCAGATGTGGGGAGGACCCCAAGGAAATGCAGGGCTGTGGAAGGAAGGGGTTAATAAACAAGATACATGAGTGTCATAGCCCTGTCCTCACTGCACATGAGTGCGATGAAGATAAAGCCATGCAGACAATAGTGGTGGGAGTGGGGTGAGAGAGATATAGAGAGAGGCGCTCCTGTTAGAGCAAATAAAAGTTGTAGTCAAAAACGCAGGACTCCATTCCCTGGGCGGTGCCTCCTGCCGGGCCCATGCCAGAAATTAAGCAGGGATATACGGGGTCCTAACTGGCCACGACCGGTTTCGTCCTCTCCCAGGACTCGTCAGGTGACGGAAATAAAACATGAGCAGGAACCAGGGCCATCCTAGGCTACGGACTGACAGGGGACCTCGAGGCTACACCAAAGAAGGAGGATGGTGGTCACCCCGGTGCCCTCCTGGCAGCCCACCAGAAGCGGTATTCAGAATTATTGTCTAGGGAAAAGAGTAGAGAGGGAGAGAGAGAGGGGGAGGGCGCGTGTGTGTGCGAGGCATGTGTGTACACTCAGGGTGGTGAACAAGCTAAGTGGGAGGAGAAGATCTGTAAAAGAAGAAGCATGGGTTAGGATTAGTGAAAGGGGGTCCAGAAAAACCTGTGGAAGGAGGGGGGGGGGGGGGGGTTTGTCTTTATGTGTGAGTGCTTAATGCACAGAGAAGCCTAAAATATGTGTGTGTGCCTAGAGAAGGAGAGAGAGGGGAACAGACCAGTAGAGAATAGTAGAGAGAGACAGAATGTGTGTGTGAGTGTGTGAGAGTATGTGTGTGAGCAAAGCCTGAGATTATGTGTGTGTGCTTATGCACAGAAAGGAACGTGTGAGCATGGAATGGGAGGGGGAGGAGGGAGAGGGAAGAAAAGAGAAAGTACATTATATTCATGCATACATATACACAGACATGCAGTACAAGCATGCACACACACTATCAGCAGTTCATGCAAACGCGTGGGGTATGAGTATGAGGTGGTAGGCCCAAGTTATTAATAAATGCACCCTATTAAATCAATCAACCAAACTAGACTAGAAAGAAAAACTTACATATGGCCCCAGAAGATGGAGAAGTGAAGGTGAGATGGGAGATCCTAAGATGGATGCTTGCAGCGCGTGGTAGCAGCAGGTGCGTTCATGGGCAAAAAACAAGTGGGCTAGTTAGCAACAGGTCCGCTAGCACGCATGCGTTCACAGCATGGTACTGAATATGGCACAAAACAAGCTAATAATTCGATAAAAAACTAGATAAACAATTTATGAACGGCAAAAGCAAGTTAGAAAAATTATTGAGGGGTGGGAAATGGTCTTACGATCACGCAGCTCCGGTCGGCAGTCACAGTCTCAAACGAACACACAGGCTTATTAATACCGGAGTATTAGTGACGGCGAAGAAAAAAGTTTTTGGAGAGAGGACGTCAAGGGGCGGGATCTCCAAATCATGTCACTTGCCATTGGAGTGTAAGGTCCGTGATTGACGTGGCGAACCGGGACGTGCAGCCAAGTCCAATGTAAACAAACACTGCAAAACTAGCAACGCCGTTCGGTAGCAGAAAACGGAGACTTGGAGATGAGAAAAAATTCCAAACCAAGAGGCAGTAGAGTGGTACAATCCTCAGAGTGTAGGGGAAAAAACGAATCACGTTTTACACAGGTGTAGAACCGGTCTGCACTGTTACGTTATGTGAAAAATAGCTGCCGCAGAAGAACGACCTGCTGCGGTGACGTCACTGAGAGGAAATCCCAGGGAAGCCCCTGCGCGTCCGTGGTCACTACAACAGGGTGTAGGTACAGGCGAAAAAATTATTATGTTGAGCAGCAATAAGGGACTGGACTACACATTAGCAGTAAACAGTAAACTAATATTATCCCTATTAATATAATATAATATATTATATAATAAATCCTTAGAATAAAAGGCAAAACCAGAACGTTCCAAGGTAAAATTAGGACTCCAAGATAATCTAAGGATGGCCAAAGTATCTAAAAAACAGTGACAGAAACGTGATAAAAGCAGCTCTCAGACTAAGAATCACCATAGAGGTCACGACCAACATAATCCAGAGGCCTAGAGCCAGCCGTCTCACAGAGAAACCACGTCACACAAGCACATCCCTACTCTGGACAGCAACACAACTCAGACCACCAGAGTCCGCAAAGTGGTCGAGGTCACATCCGATATTCCCCAATCATCAATGCAGACCATGGTGCCTAATCCATGCCCTGACAGATGACAGCCGGTAGGCAAGACACCAGGGTCACATCCGATATACCTGATGTCAACAGCCACCCCAGGCAGTCACCCAAGGCCAAAACCCCATGACAGGGCCCAAGACCAAGATCACCGCTGAGGGTGAAACGCCCCGCAGTGAGTCCAAGTGGTCCAGAGATTATGGTATTAGCCAGTGAACAAGATACTCATAAAGACACCGGCCTAGGCCTCAATGGACAGAACAGTCTAGATTCCTAGAGTAGAGAGTAGGCCTAAATCCATATGTGTGTGAAAAAATGTGGTCCAGTCTATATGGTGATCTCCAGCGTAATCCCTCCAGGAAGATGACCACAAAAGGTGGTGTGTATACACAAAGTAGGCGTCAAGGCGCCACTCCACAGGTAACCTAATGGCATAGCCACAGGTAAAAACAGCTCTGTGGGTAGATGTCACCTGGTCACAACTTCTGTAGCCGTACAGGGATGTGTATTTGGAGAGTACAGGCCGTGGCATACACTTTTTCTTGGTCTCCAGTGTAATCCCTCCAGGAAGATGACCACATAGAGTGGTGTGTAAACACAAAATAGGCGTGAGGGCGCCACTCCACAGGAAACCTAATGGCACAGCCACAGGTAAAATCACCTCTGTGGGTAGATGTCACCTGGTCACAACCTCTGCAGTTGTACAGGGATGTGTATTGTGACAATACAGGCCGTAGCGTCCACTTCATTCTTCTCCACATGTGGTGAGGGGGGTGACGCGGTTGGGGCTCCATCGTCACGTGTGGGAGTGAGGGAATGTATAAAAGGAACATCCCCAGGTGGCCAACACACGGTGATAGCCCTTAGTACCGGTCCAGGCCTCAGTGTCCGTGGATGTGAATCCAAATAAGGAGAGCAAAAACTAGAAATACGTAGGCTATTAGATGTGAATAAACTCTGAGTAGTGGCTTCCGCATGCTAGGTTGACTTGCTGCTGTTGAGCCATGTCCTCTGACTCTGCCATTGGGCGTCAGGAGGCTCCCGGTGGGTGATTGGCCGAGGAGGCCAGTTGAACCAGGAGCCGAGCGTCATGCAACACAACCTAGGTCCATTCATGGTAGTAAGATAAGGATAGGAGGCTGCTTAAGGGGAATCGGGCTAAAGGCTAGAGGGAAAATATCAAGCTAATCAAACTCCACCGGCTGTGGCAGGCTGAGTAGGAAGGTCTACCATTCCACGGACAGTCTGATGGGGGCCATTCTGGCTCCATACTAAATCCACACCCCCTAAGCGGTCCCCCCACTGTGCGAGCTGGTAAGGTCAATTAGTCGAAGCCCCAGCCAACACATCCACGGTCTTCTAGGTGAGAATGTTGTGAATGCAGGGGACATTAGGGACAGTTTGTATTGTGGACCCAGGTCTGGAGGAGAAGTCCAGACGCGCGTACGCGATCAATGGAGGTCTTTAAATCCAAAACAAGTGTATTGTATCTTCTCCCAGAAGGCTCCACATCAGATTTATTTGTGTCTAACAGGCGATACCATCCAGATCAGGTAGAGAATGGGGGGTCCCAGTCAGAGCACCTAAGTGTATCCAGGGGAGGCGAACCCTGATAGAGGTGACGGTGTCCGGGTACTCAAAAAACCAAACTAAACACAGGGAGGGGGATCACACTCCATGATGTGAGAGAGCCCCAAGTCCCAACTAGCGTGTGGGTGTCCCCACTAAACCTGGTTGCAGGGAGGGACACCAGAGAGACGGAGATGATAGGCCTCGGGTTGAAGGTAACTGACTAGAGTGCCCACCAGGAGTAGAGCGCCCCAGTGAAGGGGGGCTCGGCTAACCTAGGGGCTTATATAAGTAGGAACCAGGTACGGGAGCCTCAAAAGCGTGAGCAAAGTGCTGAACTAACCCGAACCACTGGATTTCTAATATGAGGTCAGGTTAGGCTAACAATGCTAAGTAGGGTTAAGCTAACAAAACCAATCTAATCGACGTGAACCGTGTGGACAAACGCTAAGCGGCAGAAATTGAGGGGCTAGGCTAACAAAGCTAGGTTAGGCTAACAATGCTAAGCTAGGCTAAGCTAACAAAAACCATCCAATTTGGTCAAAAACCGATATAGACCATGTCTAACATGCAAATTAGTGAGTTGGGTAAAGGCTAACAATGCTAAGCTAGGCTAAGTTAACAAAAACCGTCTAGATTGGTCAAAAAACGATATAGATCATAACTAACATGCAAACTAGCGAATTGGGTAAAGGCTAATAATGCTAAGCTAGGCTAAGCTAGGTTATGCTAAGCTAACAAAAACGTCTAAGTAAGCAAAAAACGTGTGGGTCATGTTAAACCTACCGAATAACGCGTCGGGCTAGGCTAACAATGCTAAGCTAAGCATGCTAAACGGCGTGAGATGGACCCAAAATGCGACGTTCTGATACATAACCTGGGTTCCTCGTGAAAAAGAGCGAAGGCCCGCCCGGTAGGTCTCTAGTCACACCGCGAGAATCAGGAGAAGCAATGTACATGGCTGCGAGTTTTAATCACATGCGGGTACATCATATAAAACCAGTACCCTCGCCACATCAACCCAGTGTGCGGCCGGTCTCATCTCCAAAAAATGTTTCCCAACGGAAGTCTCAGCACATCTAGTTCCATGTCTCTGACTGGAGATCTGCCATGCACAAATTAGAGGGGCATATCCCCGTGCCCAGCTAGGAGGTGTTGCATGAAAGGGTTGGATCGCTAGTGGAGGGAGACGGTGCGAACAAGTTAGTGGTCCCAATATAACAGGCAGGTAAATTGGTGGCATCCTGATGTGGATTCAGATCACAGCCTTGTATGCTCCGGCGGGTTAGGTTTGACGTCTGAAAATCCCCCGAGCCCAGTAGTTCGGTACTTCGACCCACTTAGGCTCAGGACTGAGGCACACGCTATGCCAATGCTGAGTCATCCACCACATCCGAACAGGGGCTAGGCCCCTCTAGGAACCCCGAGGGGAACCCAGGCCGGGTAACCCCTGAAGTGCTCGCCACCCGACACAAGGTGAGTGAGGAGCACCCAGAGGGACAGTAATATATAAACATACAGTAAGAAACAATGCATAATATATAAGTATAGGTCGAGCACATGGATAGCCGTCTCCGTATCCACTTGACATGTTCAGGTAGCAGGGTCAATGCGGAAGCATGCTCAGGGTCAGAAAGGCCCCTTGTAGTTAGTAGAAGTTAATATCTGGAGGGTCTCTGTCCACCTGGGGACAAAGTAAACACCATCAGAGTATATAAAAGTCATAAATTGTTTGAAACCGAGTTATTATTCCAACTATGGTATTGATCCTTAGAGTCCCGATCCCAAAGGGGTCAAGGTACACATCCTCAGATTATAAATCAGGTTTGATGTCTGATGATCCCTCGAGCCCAGCAGTTTCGTGCTTCGACCCGCTTAGGCGTGAACTCTCACTGGTTGGGGTTAGAAAAAATGACTCAGTGAGGTGGCCCAGTGATCAGAGATAAACCCACTGGGGGGAAGCAACGGTCAAGTTTTAAGCGTAGACCCCCCCCAGGTTGGGGTTAGGATAAGTGACAGGGGGGCTATCCCACCCCATTAAGTCACGGTAGGTTAGTCGTCCGGTTAAGTTTTAGGCGTAGGCCCTCCCAGGTTGGGGTTAGGATAAGTGACAGGGGGGTTATCCTACCCCCTTAAAGTCACAGTAGGTAAGCCTTCCGGTTAAGTTTTAGGCGTAGACCCTCCCAGGTTGGGGTTAGGGTAAGTGACAGGGGGGCTATCTCACCCCATTAAGTCACAGCAGGTCAGTCGTCTGGTTAAGTTTTAGGCGTAGACCCTCCCAGGTTGGGGTTAGGATAAGTGACAGGAGGGCTATCCTGGCCCATTAAGTCACAGTAGGTCAGCTTTACGGTTAAGTTTAGGCGTAGACCCTCCCAGGTTGGGGTTAGGATAGGTGACAGGGGGGCTATTCCACCCCATTAAATCACAGTAGGTCAGCCTATGGGATGGTGACGGTTGGGTTGAGGTACGCGGAGGAGGGCAAGAAAGGGAGAAATATGCAGGCGTCTAGGGGGAGTACCCGAGGAACGCAGGAGGGATAGATAGAAATTAAATAAAGGGCCTGTGTGGACATATGAGGTGCAACTGAGTGTGTGAGTGCGTGTCCTACCTTGACCGGGCAGCTAACTAAATCTGAAAAGCTAAAAAAGGTTCTACCTGGAAAGTTAAGAATCTATACCGATCCCGGGTGCAGATGTGGGGAGGACCCCAAGGAAATGCAGGGCTGTGGAAGGAAGGGGTTAATAAACAAGATACATGAGTGTCATAGCCCTGTCCTCACTGCACATGAGTGCGATGAAGATAAAGCCATGCAGACAATAGTGGTGGGAGTGGGGTGAGAGAGATATAGAGAGAGGCGCTCCTGTTAGAGCAAATAAAAGTTGTAGTCAAAAACGCAGGACTCCATTCCCTGGGCGGTGCCTCCTGCCGGGCCCATGCCAGAAATTAAGCAGGGATATACGGGGTCCTAACTGGCCACGACCGGTTTCGTCCTCTCCCAGGACTCGTCAGGTGACGGAAATAAAACATGAGCAGGAACCAGGGCCATCCTAGGCTACGGACTGACAGGGGACCTCGAGGCTACACCAAAGAAGGAGGATGGTGGTCACCCCGGTGCCCTCCTGGCAGCCCACCAGAAGCGGTATTCAGAATTATTGTCTAGGGAAAAGAGTAGAGAGGGAGAGAGAGAGGGGGAGGGCGCGTGTGTGTGCGAGGCATGTGTGTACACTCAGGGTGGTGAACAAGCTAAGTGGGAGGAGAAGATCTGTAAAAGAAGAAGCATGGGTTAGGATTAGTGAAAGGGGGTCCAGAAAAACCTGTGGAAGGAGGGGGGGGGGGGGGGGTTTGTCTTTATGTGTGAGTGCTTAATGCACAGAGAAGCCTAAAATATGTGTGTGTGCCTAGAGAAGGAGAGAGAGGGGAACAGACCAGTAGAGAATAGTAGAGAGAGACAGAATGTGTGTGTGAGTGTGTGAGAGTATGTGTGTGAGCAAAGCCTGAGATTATGTGTGTGTGCTTATGCACAGAAAGGAACGTGTGAGCATGGAATGGGAGGGGGAGGAGGGAGAGGGAAGAAAAGAGAAAGTACATTATATTCATGCATACATATACACAGACATGCAGTACAAGCATGCACACACACTATCAGCAGTTCATGCAAACGCGTGGGGTATGAGTATGAGGTGGTAGGCCCAAGTTATTAATAAATGCACCCTATTAAATCAATCAACCAAACTAGACTAGAAAGAAAAACTTACATATGGCCCCAGAAGATGGAGAAGTGAAGGTGAGATGGGAGATCCTAAGATGGATGCTTGCAGCGCGTGGTAGCAGCAGGTGCGTTCATGGGCAAAAAACAAGTGGGCTAGTTAGCAACAGGTCCGCTAGCACGCATGCGTTCACAGCATGGTACTGAATATGGCACAAAACAAGCTAATAATTCGATAAAAAACTAGATAAACAATTTATGAACGGCAAAAGCAAGTTAGAAAAATTATTGAGGGGTGGGAAATGGTCTTACGATCACGCAGCTCCGGTCGGCAGTCACAGTCTCAAACGAACACACAGGCTTATTAATACCGGAGTATTAGTGACGGCGAAGAAAAAAGTTTTTGGAGAGAGGACGTCAAGGGGCGGGATCTCCAAATCATGTCACTTGCCATTGGAGTGTAAGGTCCGTGATTGACGTGGCGAACCGGGACGTGCAGCCAAGTCCAATGTAAACAAACACTGCAAAACTAGCAACGCCGTTCGGTAGCAGAAAACGGAGACTTGGAGATGAGAAAAAATTCCAAACCAAGAGGCAGTAGAGTGGTACAATCCTCAGAGTGTAGGGGAAAAAACGAATCACGTTTTACACAGGTGTAGAACCGGTCTGCACTGTTACGTTATGTGAAAAATAGCTGCCGCAGAAGAACGACCTGCTGCGGTGACGTCACTGAGAGGAAATCCCAGGGAAGCCCCTGCGCGTCCGTGGTCACTACAACAGGGTGTAGGTACAGGCGAAAAAATTATTATGTTGAGCAGCAATAAGGGACTGGACTACACATTAGCAGTAAACAGTAAACTAATATTATCCCTATTAATATAATATAATATATATATATAATAAATCCTTAGAATAAAAGGCAAAACCAGAACGTTCCAAGGTAAAATTAGGACTCCAAGATAATCTAAGGATGGCCAAAGTATCTAAAAAACAGTGACAGAAACGTGATAAAAGCAGCTCTCAGACTAAGAATCACCATAGAGGTCACGACCAACATAATCCAGAGGCCTAGAGCCAGCCGTCTCACAGAGAAACCACGTCACACAAGCACATCCCTACTCTGGACAGCAACACAACTCAGACCACCAGAGTCCGCAAAGTGGTCGAGGTCACATCCGATATTCCCCAATCATCAATGCAGACCATGGTGCCTAATCCATGCCCTGACAGATGACAGCCGGTAGGCAAGACACCAGGGTCACATCCGATATACCTGATGTCAACAGCCACCCCAGGCAGTCACCCAAGGCCAAAACCCCATGACAGGGCCCAAGACCAAGATCACCGCTGAGGGTGAAACGCCCCGCAGTGAGTCCAAGTGGTCCAGAGATTATGGTATTAGCCAGTGAACAAGATACTCATAAAGACACCGGCCTAGGCCTCAATGGACAGAACAGTCTAGATTCCTAGAGTAGAGAGTAGGCCTAAATCCATATGTGTGTGAAAAAATGTGGTCCAGTCTATATGGTGATCTCCAGCGTAATCCCTCCAGGAAGATGACCACAAAAGGTGGTGTGTATACACAAAGTAGGCGTCAAGGCGCCACTCCACAGGTAACCTAATGGCATAGCCACAGGTAAAAACAGCTCTGTGGGTAGATGTCACCTGGTCACAACTTCTGTAGCCGTACAGGGATGTGTATTTGGAGAGTACAGGCCGTGGCATACACTTTTTCTTGGTCTCCAGTGTAATCCCTCCAGGAAGATGACCACATAGAGTGGTGTGTAAACACAAAATAGGCGTGAGGGCGCCACTCCACAGGAAACCTAATGGCACAGCCACAGGTAAAATCACCTCTGTGGGTAGATGTCACCTGGTCACAACCTCTGCAGTTGTACAGGGATGTGTATTGTGACAATACAGGCCGTAGCGTCCACTTCATTCTTCTCCACATGTGGTGAGGGGGGTGACGCGGTTGGGGCTCCATCGTCACGTGTGGGAGTGAGGGAATGTATAAAAGGAACATCCCCAGGTGGCCAACACACGGTGATAGCCCTTAGTACCGGTCCAGGCCTCAGTGTCCGTGGATGTGAATCCAAATAAGGAGAGCAAAAACTAGAAATACGTAGGCTATTAGATGTGAATAAACTCTGAGTAGTGGCTTCCGCATGCTAGGTTGACTTGCTGCTGTTGAGCCATGTCCTCTGACTCTGCCATTGGGCGTCAGGAGGCTCCCGGTGGGTGATTGGCCGAGGAGGCCAGTTGAACCAGGAGCCGAGCGTCATGCAACACAACCTAGGTCCATTCATGGTAGTAAGATAAGGATAGGAGGCTGCTTAAGGGGAATCGGGCTAAAGGCTAGAGGGAAAATATCAAGCTAATCAAACTCCACCGGCTGTGGCAGGCTGAGTAGGAAGGTCTACCATTCCACGGACAGTCTGATGGGGGCCATTCTGGCTCCATACTAAATCCACACCCCCTAAGCGGTCCCCCCACTGTGCGAGCTGGTAAGGTCAATTAGTCGAAGCCCCAGCCAACACATCCACGGTCTTCTAGGTGAGAATGTTGTGAATGCAGGGGACATTAGGGACAGTTTGTATTGTGGACCCAGGTCTGGAGGAGAAGTCCAGACGCGCGTACGCGATCAATGGAGGTCTTTAAATCCAAAACAAGTGTATTGTATCTTCTCCCAGAAGGCTCCACATCAGATTTATTTGTGTCTAACAGGCGATACCATCCAGATCAGGTAGAGAATGGGGGGTCCCAGTCAGAGCACCTAAGTGTATCCAGGGGAGGCGAACCCTGATAGAGGTGACGGTGTCCGGGTACTCAAAAAACCAAACTAAACACAGGGAGGGGGATCACACTCCATGATGTGAGAGAGCCCCAAGTCCCAACTAGCGTGTGGGTGTCCCCACTAAACCTGGTTGCAGGGAGGGACACCAGAGAGACGGAGATGATAGGCCTCGGGTTGAAGGTAACTGACTAGAGTGCCCACCAGGAGTAGAGCGCCCCAGTGAAGGGGGGCTCGGCTAACCTAGGGGCTTATATAAGTAGGAACCAGGTACGGGAGCCTCAAAAGCGTGAGCAAAGTGCTGAACTAACCCGAACCACTGGATTTCTAATATGAGGTCAGGTTAGGCTAACAATGCTAAGTAGGGTTAAGCTAACAAAACCAATCTAATCGACGTGAACCGTGTGGACAAACGCTAAGCGGCAGAAATTGAGGGGCTAGGCTAACAAAGCTAGGTTAGGCTAACAATGCTAAGCTAGGCTAAGCTAACAAAAACCATCCAATTTGGTCAAAAACCGATATAGACCATGTCTAACATGCAAATTAGTGAGTTGGGTAAAGGCTAACAATGCTAAGCTAGGCTAAGTTAACAAAAACCGTCTAGATTGGTCAAAAAACGATATAGATCATAACTAACATGCAAACTAGCGAATTGGGTAAAGGCTAATAATGCTAAGCTAGGCTAAGCTAGGTTATGCTAAGCTAACAAAAACGTCTAAGTAAGCAAAAAACGTGTGGGTCATGTTAAACCTACCGAATAACGCGTCGGGCTAGGCTAACAATGCTAAGCTAAGCATGCTAAACGGCGTGAGATGGACCCAAAATGCGACGTTCTGATACATAACCTGGGTTCCTCGTGAAAAAGAGCGAAGGCCCGCCCGGTAGGTCTCTAGTCACACCGCGAGAATCAGGAGAAGCAATGTACATGGCTGCGAGTTTTAATCACATGCGGGTACATCATATAAAACCAGTACCCTCGCCACATCAACCCAGTGTGCGGCCGGTCTCATCTCCAAAAAATGTTTCCCAACGGAAGTCTCAGCACATCTAGTTCCATGTCTCTGACTGGAGATCTGCCATGCACAAATTAGAGGGGCATATCCCCGTGCCCAGCTAGGAGGTGTTGCATGAAAGGGTTGGATCGCTAGTGGAGGGAGACGGTGCGAACAAGTTAGTGGTCCCAATATAACAGGCAGGTAAATTGGTGGCATCCTGATGTGGATTCAGATCACAGCCTTGTATGCTCCGGCGGGTTAGGTTTGACGTCTGAAAATCCCCCGAGCCCAGTAGTTCGGTACTTCGACCCACTTAGGCTCAGGACTGAGGCACACGCTATGCCAATGCTGAGTCATCCACCACATCCGAACAGGGGCTAGGCCCCTCTAGGAACCCCGAGGGGAACCCAGGCCGGGTAACCCCTGAAGTGCTCGCCACCCGACACAAGGTGAGTGAGGAGCACCCAGAGGGACAGTAATATATAAACATACAGTAAGAAACAATGCATAATATATAAGTATAGGTCGAGCACATGGATAGCCGTCTCCGTATCCACTTGACATGTTCAGGTAGCAGGGTCAATGCGGAAGCATGCTCAGGGTCAGAAAGGCCCCTTGTAGTTAGTAGAAGTTAATATCTGGAGGGTCTCTGTCCACCTGGGGACAAAGTAAACACCATCAGAGTATATAAAAGTCATAAATTGTTTGAAACCGAGTTATTATTCCAACTATGGTATTGATCCTTAGAGTCCCGATCCCAAAGGGGTCAAGGTACACATCCTCAGATTATAAATCAGGTTTGATGTCTGATGATCCCTCGAGCCCAGCAGTTTCGTGCTTCGACCCGCTTAGGCGTGAACTCTCACTGGTTGGGGTTAGAAAAAATGACTCAGTGAGGTGGCCCAGTGATCAGAGATAAACCCACTGGGGGGAAGCAACGGTCAAGTTTTAAGCGTAGACCCCCCCCAGGTTGGGGTTAGGATAAGTGACAGGGGGGCTATCCCACCCCATTAAGTCACGGTAGGTTAGTCGTCCGGTTAAGTTTTAGGCGTAGGCCCTCCCAGGTTGGGGTTAGGATAAGTGACAGGGGGGTTATCCTACCCCCTTAAAGTCACAGTAGGTAAGCCTTCCGGTTAAGTTTTAGGCGTAGACCCTCCCAGGTTGGGGTTAGGGTAAGTGACAGGGGGGCTATCTCACCCCATTAAGTCACAGCAGGTCAGTCGTCTGGTTAAGTTTTAGGCGTAGACCCTCCCAGGTTGGGGTTAGGATAAGTGACAGGAGGGCTATCCTGGCCCATTAAGTCACAGTAGGTCAGCTTTACGGTTAAGTTTAGGCGTAGACCCTCCCAGGTTGGGGTTAGGATAGGTGACAGGGGGGCTATTCCACCCCATTAAATCACAGTAGGTCAGCCTATGGGATGGTGACGGTTGGGTTGAGGTACGCGGAGGAGGGCAAGAAAGGGAGAAATATGCAGGCGTCTAGGGGGAGTACCCGAGGAACGCAGGAGGGATAGATAGAAATTAAATAAAGGGCCTGTGTGGACATATGAGGTGCAACTGAGTGTGTGAGTGCGTGTCCTACCTTGACCGGGCAGCTAACTAAATCTGAAAAGCTAAAAAAGGTTCTACCTGGAAAGTTAAGAATCTATACCGATCCCGGGTGCAGATGTGGGGAGGACCCCAAGGAAATGCAGGGCTGTGGAAGGAAGGGGTTAATAAACAAGATACATGAGTGTCATAGCCCTGTCCTCACTGCACATGAGTGCGATGAAGATAAAGCCATGCAGACAATAGTGGTGGGAGTGGGGTGAGAGAGATATAGAGAGAGGCGCTCCTGTTAGAGCAAATAAAAGTTGTAGTCAAAAACGCAGGACTCCATTCCCTGGGCGGTGCCTCCTGCCGGGCCCATGCCAGAAATTAAGCAGGGATATACGGGGTCCTAACTGGCCACGACCGGTTTCGTCCTCTCCCAGGACTCGTCAGGTGACGGAAATAAAACATGAGCAGGAACCAGGGCCATCCTAGGCTACGGACTGACAGGGGACCTCGAGGCTACACCAAAGAAGGAGGATGGTGGTCACCCCGGTGCCCTCCTGGCAGCCCACCAGAAGCGGTATTCAGAATTATTGTCTAGGGAAAAGAGTAGAGAGGGAGAGAGAGAGGGGGAGGGCGCGTGTGTGTGCGAGGCATGTGTGTACACTCAGGGTGGTGAACAAGCTAAGTGGGAGGAGAAGATCTGTAAAAGAAGAAGCATGGGTTAGGATTAGTGAAAGGGGGTCCAGAAAAACCTGTGGAAGGAGGGGGGGGGGGGGGGGTTTGTCTTTATGTGTGAGTGCTTAATGCACAGAGAAGCCTAAAATATGTGTGTGTGCCTAGAGAAGGAGAGAGAGGGGAACAGACCAGTAGAGAATAGTAGAGAGAGACAGAATGTGTGTGTGAGTGTGTGAGAGTATGTGTGTGAGCAAAGCCTGAGATTATGTGTGTGTGCTTATGCACAGAAAGGAACGTGTGAGCATGGAATGGGAGGGGGAGGAGGGAGAGGGAAGAAAAGAGAAAGTACATTATATTCATGCATACATATACACAGACATGCAGTACAAGCATGCACACACACTATCAGCAGTTCATGCAAACGCGTGGGGTATGAGTATGAGGTGGTAGGCCCAAGTTATTAATAAATGCACCCTATTAAATCAATCAACCAAACTAGACTAGAAAGAAAAACTTACATATGGCCCCAGAAGATGGAGAAGTGAAGGTGAGATGGGAGATCCTAAGATGGATGCTTGCAGCGCGTGGTAGCAGCAGGTGCGTTCATGGGCAAAAAACAAGTGGGCTAGTTAGCAACAGGTCCGCTAGCACGCATGCGTTCACAGCATGGTACTGAATATGGCACAAAACAAGCTAATAATTCGATAAAAAACTAGATAAACAATTTATGAACGGCAAAAGCAAGTTAGAAAAATTATTGAGGGGTGGGAAATGGTCTTACGATCACGCAGCTCCGGTCGGCAGTCACAGTCTCAAACGAACACACAGGCTTATTAATACCGGAGTATTAGTGACGGCGAAGAAAAAAGTTTTTGGAGAGAGGACGTCAAGGGGCGGGATCTCCAAATCATGTCACTTGCCATTGGAGTGTAAGGTCCGTGATTGACGTGGCGAACCGGGACGTGCAGCCAAGTCCAATGTAAACAAACACTGCAAAACTAGCAACGCCGTTCGGTAGCAGAAAACGGAGACTTGGAGATGAGAAAAAATTCCAAACCAAGAGGCAGTAGAGTGGTACAATCCTCAGAGTGTAGGGGAAAAAACGAATCACGTTTTACACAGGTGTAGAACCGGTCTGCACTGTTACGTTATGTGAAAAATAGCTGCCGCAGAAGAACGACCTGCTGCGGTGACGTCACTGAGAGGAAATCCCAGGGAAGCCCCTGCGCGTCCGTGGTCACTACAACAGGGTGTAGGTACAGGCGAAAAAATTATTATGTTGAGCAGCAATAAGGGACTGGACTACACATTAGCAGTAAACAGTAAACTAATATTATCCCTATTAATATAATATAATATATTATATAATAAATCCTTAGAATAAAAGGCAAAACCAGAACGTTCCAAGGTAAAATTAGGACTCCAAGATAATCTAAGGATGGCCAAAGTATCTAAAAAACAGTGACAGAAACGTGATAAAAGCAGCTCTCAGACTAAGAATCACCATAGAGGTCACGACCAACATAATCCAGAGGCCTAGAGCCAGCCGTCTCACAGAGAAACCACGTCACACAAGCACATCCCTACTCTGGACAGCAACACAACTCAGACCACCAGAGTCCGCAAAGTGGTCGAGGTCACATCCGATATTCCCCAATCATCAATGCAGACCATGGTGCCTAATCCATGCCCTGACAGATGACAGCCGGTAGGCAAGACACCAGGGTCACATCCGATATACCTGATGTCAACAGCCACCCCAGGCAGTCACCCAAGGCCAAAACCCCATGACAGGGCCCAAGACCAAGATCACCGCTGAGGGTGAAACGCCCCGCAGTGAGTCCAAGTGGTCCAGAGATTATGGTATTAGCCAGTGAACAAGATACTCATAAAGACACCGGCCTAGGCCTCAATGGACAGAACAGTCTAGATTCCTAGAGTAGAGAGTAGGCCTAAATCCATATGTGTGTGAAAAAATGTGGTCCAGTCTATATGGTGATCTCCAGCGTAATCCCTCCAGGAAGATGACCACAAAAGGTGGTGTGTATACACAAAGTAGGCGTCAAGGCGCCACTCCACAGGTAACCTAATGGCATAGCCACAGGTAAAAACAGCTCTGTGGGTAGATGTCACCTGGTCACAACTTCTGTAGCCGTACAGGGATGTGTATTTGGAGAGTACAGGCCGTGGCATACACTTTTTCTTGGTCTCCAGTGTAATCCCTCCAGGAAGATGACCACATAGAGTGGTGTGTAAACACAAAATAGGCGTGAGGGCGCCACTCCACAGGAAACCTAATGGCACAGCCACAGGTAAAATCACCTCTGTGGGTAGATGTCACCTGGTCACAACCTCTGCAGTTGTACAGGGATGTGTATTGTGACAATACAGGCCGTAGCGTCCACTTCATTCTTCTCCACATGTGGTGAGGGGGGTGACGCGGTTGGGGCTCCATCGTCACGTGTGGGAGTGAGGGAATGTATAAAAGGAACATCCCCAGGTGGCCAACACACGGTGATAGCCCTTAGTACCGGTCCAGGCCTCAGTGTCCGTGGATGTGAATCCAAATAAGGAGAGCAAAAACTAGAAATACGTAGGCTATTAGATGTGAATAAACTCTGAGTAGTGGCTTCCGCATGCTAGGTTGACTTGCTGCTGTTGAGCCATGTCCTCTGACTCTGCCATTGGGCGTCAGGAGGCTCCCGGTGGGTGATTGGCCGAGGAGGCCAGTTGAACCAGGAGCCGAGCGTCATGCAACACAACCTAGGTCCATTCATGGTAGTAAGATAAGGATAGGAGGCTGCTTAAGGGGAATCGGGCTAAAGGCTAGAGGGAAAATATCAAGCTAATCAAACTCCACCGGCTGTGGCAGGCTGAGTAGGAAGGTCTACCATTCCACGGACAGTCTGATGGGGGCCATTCTGGCTCCATACTAAATCCACACCCCCTAAGCGGTCCCCCCACTGTGCGAGCTGGTAAGGTCAATTAGTCGAAGCCCCAGCCAACACATCCACGGTCTTCTAGGTGAGAATGTTGTGAATGCAGGGGACATTAGGGACAGTTTGTATTGTGGACCCAGGTCTGGAGGAGAAGTCCAGACGCGCGTACGCGATCAATGGAGGTCTTTAAATCCAAAACAAGTGTATTGTATCTTCTCCCAGAAGGCTCCACATCAGATTTATTTGTGTCTAACAGGCGATACCATCCAGATCAGGTAGAGAATGGGGGGTCCCAGTCAGAGCACCTAAGTGTATCCAGGGGAGGCGAACCCTGATAGAGGTGACGGTGTCCGGGTACTCAAAAAACCAAACTAAACACAGGGAGGGGGATCACACTCCATGATGTGAGAGAGCCCCAAGTCCCAACTAGCGTGTGGGTGTCCCCACTAAACCTGGTTGCAGGGAGGGACACCAGAGAGACGGAGATGATAGGCCTCGGGTTGAAGGTAACTGACTAGAGTGCCCACCAGGAGTAGAGCGCCCCAGTGAAGGGGGGCTCGGCTAACCTAGGGGCTTATATAAGTAGGAACCAGGTACGGGAGCCTCAAAAGCGTGAGCAAAGTGCTGAACTAACCCGAACCACTGGATTTCTAATATGAGGTCAGGTTAGGCTAACAATGCTAAGTAGGGTTAAGCTAACAAAACCAATCTAATCGACGTGAACCGTGTGGACAAACGCTAAGCGGCAGAAATTGAGGGGCTAGGCTAACAAAGCTAGGTTAGGCTAACAATGCTAAGCTAGGCTAAGCTAACAAAAACCATCCAATTTGGTCAAAAACCGATATAGACCATGTCTAACATGCAAATTAGTGAGTTGGGTAAAGGCTAACAATGCTAAGCTAGGCTAAGTTAACAAAAACCGTCTAGATTGGTCAAAAAACGATATAGATCATAACTAACATGCAAACTAGCGAATTGGGTAAAGGCTAATAATGCTAAGCTAGGCTAAGCTAGGTTATGCTAAGCTAACAAAAACGTCTAAGTAAGCAAAAAACGTGTGGGTCATGTTAAACCTACCGAATAACGCGTCGGGCTAGGCTAACAATGCTAAGCTAAGCATGCTAAACGGCGTGAGATGGACCCAAAATGCGACGTTCTGATACATAACCTGGGTTCCTCGTGAAAAAGAGCGAAGGCCCGCCCGGTAGGTCTCTAGTCACACCGCGAGAATCAGGAGAAGCAATGTACATGGCTGCGAGTTTTAATCACATGCGGGTACATCATATAAAACCAGTACCCTCGCCACATCAACCCAGTGTGCGGCCGGTCTCATCTCCAAAAAATGTTTCCCAACGGAAGTCTCAGCACATCTAGTTCCATGTCTCTGACTGGAGATCTGCCATGCACAAATTAGAGGGGCATATCCCCGTGCCCAGCTAGGAGGTGTTGCATGAAAGGGTTGGATCGCTAGTGGAGGGAGACGGTGCGAACAAGTTAGTGGTCCCAATATAACAGGCAGGTAAATTGGTGGCATCCTGATGTGGATTCAGATCACAGCCTTGTATGCTCCGGCGGGTTAGGTTTGACGTCTGAAAATCCCCCGAGCCCAGTAGTTCGGTACTTCGACCCACTTAGGCTCAGGACTGAGGCACACGCTATGCCAATGCTGAGTCATCCACCACATCCGAACAGGGGCTAGGCCCCTCTAGGAACCCCGAGGGGAACCCAGGCCGGGTAACCCCTGAAGTGCTCGCCACCCGACACAAGGTGAGTGAGGAGCACCCAGAGGGACAGTAATATATAAACATACAGTAAGAAACAATGCATAATATATAAGTATAGGTCGAGCACATGGATAGCCGTCTCCGTATCCACTTGACATGTTCAGGTAGCAGGGTCAATGCGGAAGCATGCTCAGGGTCAGAAAGGCCCCTTGTAGTTAGTAGAAGTTAATATCTGGAGGGTCTCTGTCCACCTGGGGACAAAGTAAACACCATCAGAGTATATAAAAGTCATAAATTGTTTGAAACCGAGTTATTATTCCAACTATGGTATTGATCCTTAGAGTCCCGATCCCAAAGGGGTCAAGGTACACATCCTCAGATTATAAATCAGGTTTGATGTCTGATGATCCCTCGAGCCCAGCAGTTTCGTGCTTCGACCCGCTTAGGCGTGAACTCTCACTGGTTGGGGTTAGAAAAAATGACTCAGTGAGGTGGCCCAGTGATCAGAGATAAACCCACTGGGGGGAAGCAACGGTCAAGTTTTAAGCGTAGACCCCCCCCAGGTTGGGGTTAGGATAAGTGACAGGGGGGCTATCCCACCCCATTAAGTCACGGTAGGTTAGTCGTCCGGTTAAGTTTTAGGCGTAGGCCCTCCCAGGTTGGGGTTAGGATAAGTGACAGGGGGGTTATCCTACCCCCTTAAAGTCACAGTAGGTAAGCCTTCCGGTTAAGTTTTAGGCGTAGACCCTCCCAGGTTGGGGTTAGGGTAAGTGACAGGGGGGCTATCTCACCCCATTAAGTCACAGCAGGTCAGTCGTCTGGTTAAGTTTTAGGCGTAGACCCTCCCAGGTTGGGGTTAGGATAAGTGACAGGAGGGCTATCCTGGCCCATTAAGTCACAGTAGGTCAGCTTTACGGTTAAGTTTAGGCGTAGACCCTCCCAGGTTGGGGTTAGGATAGGTGACAGGGGGGCTATTCCACCCCATTAAATCACAGTAGGTCAGCCTATGGGATGGTGACGGTTGGGTTGAGGTACGCGGAGGAGGGCAAGAAAGGGAGAAATATGCAGGCGTCTAGGGGGAGTACCCGAGGAACGCAGGAGGGATAGATAGAAATTAAATAAAGGGCCTGTGTGGACATATGAGGTGCAACTGAGTGTGTGAGTGCGTGTCCTACCTTGACCGGGCAGCTAACTAAATCTGAAAAGCTAAAAAAGGTTCTACCTGGAAAGTTAAGAATCTATACCGATCCCGGGTGCAGATGTGGGGAGGACCCCAAGGAAATGCAGGGCTGTGGAAGGAAGGGGTTAATAAACAAGATACATGAGTGTCATAGCCCTGTCCTCACTGCACATGAGTGCGATGAAGATAAAGCCATGCAGACAATAGTGGTGGGAGTGGGGTGAGAGAGATATAGAGAGAGGCGCTCCTGTTAGAGCAAATAAAAGTTGTAGTCAAAAACGCAGGACTCCATTCCCTGGGCGGTGCCTCCTGCCGGGCCCATGCCAGAAATTAAGCAGGGATATACGGGGTCCTAACTGGCCACGACCGGTTTCGTCCTCTCCCAGGACTCGTCAGGTGACGGAAATAAAACATGAGCAGGAACCAGGGCCATCCTAGGCTACGGACTGACAGGGGACCTCGAGGCTACACCAAAGAAGGAGGATGGTGGTCACCCCGGTGCCCTCCTGGCAGCCCACCAGAAGCGGTATTCAGAATTATTGTCTAGGGAAAAGAGTAGAGAGGGAGAGAGAGAGAGGGGGAGGGCGCGTGTGTGTGCGAGGCATGTGTGTACACTCAGGGTGGTGAACAAGCTAAGTGGGAGGAGAAGATCTGTAAAAGAAGAAGCATGGGTTAGGATTAGTGAAAGGGGGTCCAGAAAAACCTGTGGAAGGAGGGGGGGGGGGGGGGGTTTGTCTTTATGTGTGAGTGCTTAATGCACAGAGAAGCCTAAAATATGTGTGTGTGCCTAGAGAAGGAGAGAGAGGGGAACAGACCAGTAGAGAATAGTAGAGAGAGACAGAATGTGTGTGTGAGTGTGTGAGAGTATGTGTGTGAGCAAAGCCTGAGATTATGTGTGTGTGCTTATGCACAGAAAGGAACGTGTGAGCATGGAATGGGAGGGGGAGGAGGGAGAGGGAAGAAAAGAGAAAGTACATTATATTCATGCATACATATACACAGACATGCAGTACAAGCATGCACACACACTATCAGCAGTTCATGCAAACGCGTGGGGTATGAGTATGAGGTGGTAGGCCCAAGTTATTAATAAATGCACCCTATTAAATCAATCAACCAAACTAGACTAGAAAGAAAAACTTACATATGGCCCCAGAAGATGGAGAAGTGAAGGTGAGATGGGAGATCCTAAGATGGATGCTTGCAGCGCGTGGTAGCAGCAGGTGCGTTCATGGGCAAAAAACAAGTGGGCTAGTTAGCAACAGGTCCGCTAGCACGCATGCGTTCACAGCATGGTACTGAATATGGCACAAAACAAGCTAATAATTCGATAAAAAACTAGATAAACAATTTATGAACGGCAAAAGCAAGTTAGAAAAATTATTGAGGGGTGGGAAATGGTCTTACGATCACGCAGCTCCGGTCGGCAGTCACAGTCTCAAACGAACACACAGGCTTATTAATACCGGAGTATTAGTGACGGCGAAGAAAAAAGTTTTTGGAGAGAGGACGTCAAGGGGCGGGATCTCCAAATCATGTCACTTGCCATTGGAGTGTAAGGTCCGTGATTGACGTGGCGAACCGGGACGTGCAGCCAAGTCCAATGTAAACAAACACTGCAAAACTAGCAACGCCGTTCGGTAGCAGAAAACGGAGACTTGGAGATGAGAAAAAATTCCAAACCAAGAGGCAGTAGAGTGGTACAATCCTCAGAGTGTAGGGGAAAAAACGAATCACGTTTTACACAGGTGTAGAACCGGTCTGCACTGTTACGTTATGTGAAAAATAGCTGCCGCAGAAGAACGACCTGCTGCGGTGACGTCACTGAGAGGAAATCCCAGGGAAGCCCCTGCGCGTCCGTGGTCACTACAACAGGGTGTAGGTACAGGCGAAAAAATTATTATGTTGAGCAGCAATAAGGGACTGGACTACACATTAGCAGTAAACAGTAAACTAATATTATCCCTATTAATATAATATAATATATTATATAATAAATCCTTAGAATAAAAGGCAAAACCAGAACGTTCCAAGGTAAAATTAGGACTCCAAGATAATCTAAGGATGGCCAAAGTATCTAAAAAACAGTGACAGAAACGTGATAAAAGCAGCTCTCAGACTAAGAATCACCATAGAGGTCACGACCAACATAATCCAGAGGCCTAGAGCCAGCCGTCTCACAGAGAAACCACGTCACACAAGCACATCCCTACTCTGGACAGCAACACAACTCAGACCACCAGAGTCCGCAAAGTGGTCGAGGTCACATCCGATATTCCCCAATCATCAATGCAGACCATGGTGCCTAATCCATGCCCTGACAGATGACAGCCGGTAGGCAAGACACCAGGGTCACATCCGATATACCTGATGTCAACAGCCACCCCAGGCAGTCACCCAAGGCCAAAACCCCATGACAGGGCCCAAGACCAAGATCACCGCTGAGGGTGAAACGCCCCGCAGTGAGTCCAAGTGGTCCAGAGATTATGGTATTAGCCAGTGAACAAGATACTCATAAAGACACCGGCCTAGGCCTCAATGGACAGAACAGTCTAGATTCCTAGAGTAGAGAGTAGGCCTAAATCCATATGTGTGTGAAAAAATGTGGTCCAGTCTATATGGTGATCTCCAGCGTAATCCCTCCAGGAAGATGACCACAAAAGGTGGTGTGTATACACAAAGTAGGCGTCAAGGCGCCACTCCACAGGTAACCTAATGGCATAGCCACAGGTAAAAACAGCTCTGTGGGTAGATGTCACCTGGTCACAACTTCTGTAGCCGTACAGGGATGTGTATTTGGAGAGTACAGGCCGTGGCATACACTTTTTCTTGGTCTCCAGTGTAATCCCTCCAGGAAGATGACCACATAGAGTGGTGTGTAAACACAAAATAGGCGTGAGGGCGCCACTCCACAGGAAACCTAATGGCACAGCCACAGGTAAAATCACCTCTGTGGGTAGATGTCACCTGGTCACAACCTCTGCAGTTGTACAGGGATGTGTATTGTGACAATACAGGCCGTAGCGTCCACTTCATTCTTCTCCACATGTGGTGAGGGGGGTGACGCGGTTGGGGCTCCATCGTCACGTGTGGGAGTGAGGGAATGTATAAAAGGAACATCCCCAGGTGGCCAACACACGGTGATAGCCCTTAGTACCGGTCCAGGCCTCAGTGTCCGTGGATGTGAATCCAAATAAGGAGAGCAAAAACTAGAAATACGTAGGCTATTAGATGTGAATAAACTCTGAGTAGTGGCTTCCGCATGCTAGGTTGACTTGCTGCTGTTGAGCCATGTCCTCTGACTCTGCCATTGGGCGTCAGGAGGCTCCCGGTGGGTGATTGGCCGAGGAGGCCAGTTGAACCAGGAGCCGAGCGTCATGCAACACAACCTAGGTCCATTCATGGTAGTAAGATAAGGATAGGAGGCTGCTTAAGGGGAATCGGGCTAAAGGCTAGAGGGAAAATATCAAGCTAATCAAACTCCACCGGCTGTGGCAGGCTGAGTAGGAAGGTCTACCATTCCACGGACAGTCTGATGGGGGCCATTCTGGCTCCATACTAAATCCACACCCCCTAAGCGGTCCCCCCACTGTGCGAGCTGGTAAGGTCAATTAGTCGAAGCCCCAGCCAACACATCCACGGTCTTCTAGGTGAGAATGTTGTGAATGCAGGGGACATTAGGGACAGTTTGTATTGTGGACCCAGGTCTGGAGGAGAAGTCCAGACGCGCGTACGCGATCAATGGAGGTCTTTAAATCCAAAACAAGTGTATTGTATCTTCTCCCAGAAGGCTCCACATCAGATTTATTTGTGTCTAACAGGCGATACCATCCAGATCAGGTAGAGAATGGGGGGTCCCAGTCAGAGCACCTAAGTGTATCCAGGGGAGGCGAACCCTGATAGAGGTGACGGTGTCCGGGTACTCAAAAAACCAAACTAAACACAGGGAGGGGGATCACACTCCATGATGTGAGAGAGCCCCAAGTCCCAACTAGCGTGTGGGTGTCCCCACTAAACCTGGTTGCAGGGAGGGACACCAGAGAGACGGAGATGATAGGCCTCGGGTTGAAGGTAACTGACTAGAGTGCCCACCAGGAGTAGAGCGCCCCAGTGAAGGGGGGCTCGGCTAACCTAGGGGCTTATATAAGTAGGAACCAGGTACGGGAGCCTCAAAAGCGTGAGCAAAGTGCTGAACTAACCCGAACCACTGGATTTCTAATATGAGGTCAGGTTAGGCTAACAATGCTAAGTAGGGTTAAGCTAACAAAACCAATCTAATCGACGTGAACCGTGTGGACAAACGCTAAGCGGCAGAAATTGAGGGGCTAGGCTAACAAAGCTAGGTTAGGCTAACAATGCTAAGCTAGGCTAAGCTAACAAAAACCATCCAATTTGGTCAAAAACCGATATAGACCATGTCTAACATGCAAATTAGTGAGTTGGGTAAAGGCTAACAATGCTAAGCTAGGCTAAGTTAACAAAAACCGTCTAGATTGGTCAAAAAACGATATAGATCATAACTAACATGCAAACTAGCGAATTGGGTAAAGGCTAATAATGCTAAGCTAGGCTAAGCTAGGTTATGCTAAGCTAACAAAAACGTCTAAGTAAGCAAAAAACGTGTGGGTCATGTTAAACCTACCGAATAACGCGTCGGGCTAGGCTAACAATGCTAAGCTAAGCATGCTAAACGGCGTGAGATGGACCCAAAATGCGACGTTCTGATACATAACCTGGGTTCCTCGTGAAAAAGAGCGAAGGCCCGCCCGGTAGGTCTCTAGTCACACCGCGAGAATCAGGAGAAGCAATGTACATGGCTGCGAGTTTTAATCACATGCGGGTACATCATATAAAACCAGTACCCTCGCCACATCAACCCAGTGTGCGGCCGGTCTCATCTCCAAAAAATGTTTCCCAACGGAAGTCTCAGCACATCTAGTTCCATGTCTCTGACTGGAGATCTGCCATGCACAAATTAGAGGGGCATATCCCCGTGCCCAGCTAGGAGGTGTTGCATGAAAGGGTTGGATCGCTAGTGGAGGGAGACGGTGCGAACAAGTTAGTGGTCCCAATATAACAGGCAGGTAAATTGGTGGCATCCTGATGTGGATTCAGATCACAGCCTTGTATGCTCCGGCGGGTTAGGTTTGACGTCTGAAAATCCCCCGAGCCCAGTAGTTCGGTACTTCGACCCACTTAGGCTCAGGACTGAGGCACACGCTATGCCAATGCTGAGTCATCCACCACATCCGAACAGGGGCTAGGCCCCTCTAGGAACCCCGAGGGGAACCCAGGCCGGGTAACCCCTGAAGTGCTCGCCACCCGACACAAGGTGAGTGAGGAGCACCCAGAGGGACAGTAATATATAAACATACAGTAAGAAACAATGCATAATATATAAGTATAGGTCGAGCACATGGATAGCCGTCTCCGTATCCACTTGACATGTTCAGGTAGCAGGGTCAATGCGGAAGCATGCTCAGGGTCAGAAAGGCCCCTTGTAGTTAGTAGAAGTTAATATCTGGAGGGTCTCTGTCCACCTGGGGACAAAGTAAACACCATCAGAGTATATAAAAGTCATAAATTGTTTGAAACCGAGTTATTATTCCAACTATGGTATTGATCCTTAGAGTCCCGATCCCAAAGGGGTCAAGGTACACATCCTCAGATTATAAATCAGGTTTGATGTCTGATGATCCCTCGAGCCCAGCAGTTTCGTGCTTCGACCCGCTTAGGCGTGAACTCTCACTGGTTGGGGTTAGAAAAAATGACTCAGTGAGGTGGCCCAGTGATCAGAGATAAACCCACTGGGGGGAAGCAACGGTCAAGTTTTAAGCGTAGACCCCCCCCAGGTTGGGGTTAGGATAAGTGACAGGGGGGCTATCCCACCCCATTAAGTCACGGTAGGTTAGTCGTCCGGTTAAGTTTTAGGCGTAGGCCCTCCCAGGTTGGGGTTAGGATAAGTGACAGGGGGGTTATCCTACCCCCTTAAAGTCACAGTAGGTAAGCCTTCCGGTTAAGTTTTAGGCGTAGACCCTCCCAGGTTGGGGTTAGGGTAAGTGACAGGGGGGCTATCTCACCCCATTAAGTCACAGCAGGTCAGTCGTCTGGTTAAGTTTTAGGCGTAGACCCTCCCAGGTTGGGGTTAGGATAAGTGACAGGAGGGCTATCCTGGCCCATTAAGTCACAGTAGGTCAGCTTTACGGTTAAGTTTAGGCGTAGACCCTCCCAGGTTGGGGTTAGGATAGGTGACAGGGGGGCTATTCCACCCCATTAAATCACAGTAGGTCAGCCTATGGGATGGTGACGGTTGGGTTGAGGTACGCGGAGGAGGGCAAGAAAGGGAGAAATATGCAGGCGTCTAGGGGGAGTACCCGAGGAACGCAGGAGGGATAGATAGAAATTAAATAAAGGGCCTGTGTGGACATATGAGGTGCAACTGAGTGTGTGAGTGCGTGTCCTACCTTGACCGGGCAGCTAACTAAATCTGAAAAGCTAAAAAAGGTTCTACCTGGAAAGTTAAGAATCTATACCGATCCCGGGTGCAGATGTGGGGAGGACCCCAAGGAAATGCAGGGCTGTGGAAGGAAGGGGTTAATAAACAAGATACATGAGTGTCATAGCCCTGTCCTCACTGGCACATGAGTGCGATGAAGATAAAGCCATGCAGACAATAGTGGTGGGAGTGGGGTGAGAGAGATATAGAGAGAGGCGCTCCTGTTAGAGCAAATAAAAGTTGTAGTCAAAAACGCAGGACTCCATTCCCTGGGCGGTGCCTCCTGCCGGGCCCATGCCAGAAATTAAGCAGGGATATACGGGGTCCTAACTGGCCACGACCGGTTTCGTCCTCTCCCAGGACTCGTCAGGTGACGGAAATAAAACATGAGCAGGAACCAGGGCCATCCTAGGCTACGGACTGACAGGGGACCTCGAGGCTACACCAAAGAAGGAGGATGGTGGTCACCCCGGTGCCCTCCTGGCAGCCCACCAGAAGCGGTATTCAGAATTATTGTCTAGGGAAAAGAGTAGAGAGGGAGAGAGAGAGGGGGAGGGCGCGTGTGTGTGCGAGGCATGTGTGTACACTCAGGGTGGTGAACAAGCTAAGTGGGAGGAGAAGATCTGTAAAAGAAGAAGCATGGGTTAGGATTAGTGAAAGGGGGTCCAGAAAAACCTGTGGAAGGAGGGGGGGGGGGGGGGGGTTTGTCTTTATGTGTGAGTGCTTAATGCACAGAGAAGCCTAAAATATGTGTGTGTGCCTAGAGAAGGAGAGAGAGGGGAACAGACCAGTAGAGAATAGTAGAGAGAGACAGAATGTGTGTGTGAGTGTGTGAGAGTATGTGTGTGAGCAAAGCCTGAGATTATGTGTGTGTGCTTATGCACAGAAAGGAACGTGTGAGCATGGAATGGGAGGGGGAGGAGGGAGAGGGAAGAAAAGAGAAAGTACATTATATTCATGCATACATATACACAGACATGCAGTACAAGCATGCACACACACTATCAGCAGTTCATGCAAACGCGTGGGGTATGAGTATGAGGTGGTAGGCCCAAGTTATTAATAAATGCACCCTATTAAATCAATCAACCAAACTAGACTAGAAAGAAAAACTTACATATGGCCCCAGAAGATGGAGAAGTGAAGGTGAGATGGGAGATCCTAAGATGGATGCTTGCAGCGCGTGGTAGCAGCAGGTGCGTTCATGGGCAAAAAACAAGTGGGCTAGTTAGCAACAGGTCCGCTAGCACGCATGCGTTCACAGCATGGTACTGAATATGGCACAAAACAAGCTAATAATTCGATAAAAAACTAGATAAACAATTTATGAACGGCAAAAGCAAGTTAGAAAAATTATTGAGGGGTGGGAAATGGTCTTACGATCACGCAGCTCCGGTCGGCAGTCACAGTCTCAAACGAACACACAGGCTTATTAATACCGGAGTATTAGTGACGGCGAAGAAAAAAGTTTTTGGAGAGAGGACGTCAAGGGGCGGGATCTCCAAATCATGTCACTTGCCATTGGAGTGTAAGGTCCGTGATTGACGTGGCGAACCGGGACGTGCAGCCAAGTCCAATGTAAACAAACACTGCAAAACTAGCAACGCCGTTCGGTAGCAGAAAACGGAGACTTGGAGATGAGAAAAAATTCCAAACCAAGAGGCAGTAGAGTGGTACAATCCTCAGAGTGTAGGGGAAAAAACGAATCACGTTTTACACAGGTGTAGAACCGGTCTGCACTGTTACGTTATGTGAAAAATAGCTGCCGCAGAAGAACGACCTGCTGCGGTGACGTCACTGAGAGGAAATCCCAGGGAAGCCCCTGCGCGTCCGTGGTCACTACAACAGGGTGTAGGTACAGGCGAAAAAATTATTATGTTGAGCAGCAATAAGGGACTGGACTACACATTAGCAGTAAACAGTAAACTAATATTATCCCTATTAATATAATATAATATATTATATAATAAATCCTTAGAATAAAAGGCAAAACCAGAACGTTCCAAGGTAAAATTAGGACTCCAAGATAATCTAAGGATGGCCAAAGTATCTAAAAAACAGTGACAGAAACGTGATAAAAGCAGCTCTCAGACTAAGAATCACCATAGAGGTCACGACCAACATAATCCAGAGGCCTAGAGCCAGCCGTCTCACAGAGAAACCACGTCACACAAGCACATCCCTACTCTGGACAGCAACACAACTCAGACCACCAGAGTCCGCAAAGTGGTCGAGGTCACATCCGATATTCCCCAATCATCAATGCAGACCATGGTGCCTAATCCATGCCCTGACAGATGACAGCCGGTAGGCAAGACACCAGGGTCACATCCGATATACCTGATGTCAACAGCCACCCCAGGCAGTCACCCAAGGCCAAAACCCCATGACAGGGCCCAAGACCAAGATCACCGCTGAGGGTGAAACGCCCCGCAGTGAGTCCAAGTGGTCCAGAGATTATGGTATTAGCCAGTGAACAAGATACTCATCAAGACACCGGCCTAGGCCTCAATGGACAGAACAGTCTAGATTCCTAGAGTAGAGAGTAGGCCTAAATCCATATGTGTGTGAAAAAATGTGGTCCAGTCTATATGGTGATCTCCAGCGTAATCCCTCCAGGAAGATGACCACAAAAGGTGGTGTGTATACACAAAGTAGGCGTCAAGGCGCCACTCCACAGGTAACCTAATGGCATAGCCACAGGTAAAAACAGCTCTGTGGGTAGATGTCACCTGGTCACAACTTCTGTAGCCGTACAGGGATGTGTATTTGGAGAGTACAGGCCGTGGCATACACTTTTTCTTGGTCTCCAGTGTAATCCCTCCAGGAAGATGACCACATAGAGTGGTGTGTAAACACAAAATAGGCGTGAGGGCGCCACTCCACAGGAAACCTAATGGCACAGCCACAGGTAAAATCACCTCTGTGGGTAGATGTCACCTGGTCACAACCTCTGCAGTTGTACAGGGATGTGTATTGTGACAATACAGGCCGTAGCGTCCACTTCATTCTTCTCCACATGTGGTGAGGGGGGGTGACGCGGTTGGGGCTCCATCGTCACGTGTGGGAGTGAGGGAATGTATAAAAGGAACATCCCCAGGTGGCCAACACACGGTGATAGCCCTTAGTACCGGTCCAGGCCTCAGTGTCCGTGGATGTGAATCCAAATAAGGAGAGCAAAAACTAGAAATACGTAGGCTATTAGATGTGAATAAACTCTGAGTAGTGGCTTCCGCATGCTAGGTTGACTTGCTGCTGTTGAGCCATGTCCTCTGACTCTGCCATTGGGCGTCAGGAGGCTCCCGGTGGGTGATTGGCCGAGGAGGCCAGTTGAACCAGGAGCCGAGCGTCATGCAACACAACCTAGGTCCATTCATGGTAGTAAGATAAGGATAGGAGGCTGCTTAAGGGGAATCGGGCTAAAGGCTAGAGGGAAAATATCAAGCTAATCAAACTCCACCGGCTGTGGCAGGCTGAGTAGGAAGGTCTACCATTCCACGGACAGTCTGATGGGGGCCATTCTGGCTCCATACTAAATCCACACCCCCTAAGCGGTCCCCCCACTGTGCGAGCTGGTAAGGTCAATTAGTCGAAGCCCCAGCCAACACATCCACGGTCTTCTAGGTGAGAATGTTGTGAATGCAGGGGACATTAGGGACAGTTTGTATTGTGGACCCAGGTCTGGAGGAGAAGTCCAGACGCGCGTACGCGATCAATGGAGGTCTTTAAATCCAAAACAAGTGTATTGTATCTTCTCCCAGAAGGCTCCACATCAGATTTATTTGTGTCTAACAGGCGATACCATCCAGATCAGGTAGAGAATGGGGGGTCCCAGTCAGAGCACCTAAGTGTATCCAGGGGAGGCGAACCCTGATAGAGGTGACGGTGTCCGGGTACTCAAAAAACCAAACTAAACACAGGGAGGGGGATCACACTCCATGATGTGAGAGAGCCCCAAGTCCCAACTAGCGTGTGGGTGTCCCCACTAAACCTGGTTGCAGGGAGGGACACCAGAGAGACGGAGATGATAGGCCTCGGGTTGAAGGTAACTGACTAGAGTGCCCACCAGGAGTAGAGCGCCCCAGTGAAGGGGGGCTCGGCTAACCTAGGGGCTTATATAAGTAGGAACCAGGTACGGGAGCCTCAAAAGCGTGAGCAAAGTGCTGAACTAACCCGAACCACTGGATTTCTAATATGAGGTCAGGTTAGGCTAACAATGCTAAGTAGGGTTAAGCTAACAAAACCAATCTAATCGACGTGAACCGTGTGGACAAACGCTAAGCGGCAGAAATTGAGGGGCTAGGCTAACAAAGCTAGGTTAGGCTAACAATGCTAAGCTAGGCTAAGCTAACAAAAACCATCCAATTTGGTCAAAAACCGATATAGACCATGTCTAACATGCAAATTAGTGAGTTGGGTAAAGGCTAACAATGCTAAGCTAGGCTAAGTTAACAAAAACCGTCTAGATTGGTCAAAAAACGATATAGATCATAACTAACATGCAAACTAGCGAATTGGGTAAAGGCTAATAATGCTAAGCTAGGCTAAGCTAGGTTATGCTAAGCTAACAAAAACGTCTAAGTAAGCAAAAAACGTGTGGGTCATGTTAAACCTACCGAATAACGCGTCGGGCTAGGCTAACAATGCTAAGCTAAGCATGCTAAACGGCGTGAGATGGACCCAAAATGCGACGTTCTGATACATAACCTGGGTTCCTCGTGAAAAAGAGCGAAGGCCCGCCCGGTAGGTCTCTAGTCACACCGCGAGAATCAGGAGAAGCAATGTACATGGCTGCGAGTTTTAATCACATGCGGGTACATCATATAAAACCAGTACCCTCGCCACATCAACCCAGTGTGCGGCCGGTCTCATCTCCAAAAAATGTTTCCCAACGGAAGTCTCAGCACATCTAGTTCCATGTCTCTGACTGGAGATCTGCCATGCACAAATTAGAGGGGCATATCCCCGTGCCCAGCTAGGAGGTGTTGCATGAAAGGGTTGGATCGCTAGTGGAGGGAGACGGTGCGAACAAGTTAGTGGTCCCAATATAACAGGCAGGTAAATTGGTGGCATCCTGATGTGGATTCAGATCACAGCCTTGTATGCTCCGGCGGGTTAGGTTTGACGTCTGAAAATCCCCCGAGCCCAGTAGTTCGGTACTTCGACCCACTTAGGCTCAGGACTGAGGCACACGCTATGCCAATGCTGAGTCATCCACCACATCCGAACAGGGGCTAGGCCCCTCTAGGAACCCCGAGGGGAACCCAGGCCGGGTAACCCCTGAAGTGCTCGCCACCCGACACAAGGTGAGTGAGGAGCACCCAGAGGGACAGTAATATATAAACATACAGTAAGAAACAATGCATAATATATAAGTATAGGTCGAGCACATGGATAGCCGTCTCCGTATCCACTTGACATGTTCAGGTAGCAGGGTCAATGCGGAAGCATGCTCAGGGTCAGAAAGGCCCCTTGTAGTTAGTAGAAGTTAATATCTGGAGGGTCTCTGTCCACCTGGGGACAAAGTAAACACCATCAGAGTATATAAAAGTCATAAATTGTTTGAAACCGAGTTATTATTCCAACTATGGTATTGATCCTTAGAGTCCCGATCCCAAAGGGGTCAAGGTACACATCCTCAGATTATAAATCAGGTTTGATGTCTGATGATCCCTCGAGCCCAGCAGTTTCGTGCTTCGACCCGCTTAGGCGTGAACTCTCACTGGTTGGGGTTAGAAAAAATGACTCAGTGAGGTGGCCCAGTGATCAGAGATAAACCCACTGGGGGGAAGCAACGGTCAAGTTTTAAGCGTAGACCCCCCCCAGGTTGGGGTTAGGATAAGTGACAGGGGGGCTATCCCACCCCATTAAGTCACGGTAGGTTAGTCGTCCGGTTAAGTTTTAGGCGTAGGCCCTCCCAGGTTGGGGTTAGGATAAGTGACAGGGGGGTTATCCTACCCCCTTAAAGTCACAGTAGGTAAGCCTTCCGGTTAAGTTTTAGGCGTAGACCCTCCCAGGTTGGGGTTAGGGTAAGTGACAGGGGGGCTATCTCACCCCATTAAGTCACAGCAGGTCAGTCGTCTGGTTAAGTTTTAGGCGTAGACCCTCCCAGGTTGGGGTTAGGATAAGTGACAGGAGGGCTATCCTGGCCCATTAAGTCACAGTAGGTCAGCTTTACGGTTAAGTTTAGGCGTAGACCCTCCCAGGTTGGGGTTAGGATAGGTGACAGGGGGGCTATTCCACCCCATTAAATCACAGTAGGTCAGCCTATGGGATGGTGACGGTTGGGTTGAGGTACGCGGAGGAGGGCAAGAAAGGGAGAAATATGCAGGCGTCTAGGGGGAGTACCCGAGGAACGCAGGAGGGATAGATAGAAATTAAATAAAGGGCCTGTGTGGACATATGAGGTGCAACTGAGTGTGTGAGTGCGTGTCCTACCTTGACCGGGCAGCTAACTAAATCTGAAAAGCTAAAAAAGGTTCTACCTGGAAAGTTAAGAATCTATACCGATCCCGGGTGCAGATGTGGGGAGGACCCCAAGGAAATGCAGGGCTGTGGAAGGAAGGGGTTAATAAACAAGATACATGAGTGTCATAGCCCTGTCCTCACTGCACATGAGTGCGATGAAGATAAAGCCATGCAGACAATAGTGGTGGGAGTGGGGTGAGAGAGATATAGAGAGAGGCGCTCCTGTTAGAGCAAATAAAAGTTGTAGTCAAAAACGCAGGACTCCATTCCCTGGGCGGTGCCTCCTGCCGGGCCCATGCCAGAAATTAAGCAGGGATATACGGGGTCCTAACTGGCCACGACCGGTTTCGTCCTCTCCCAGGACTCGTCAGGTGACGGAAATAAAACATGAGCAGGAACCAGGGCCATCCTAGGCTACGGACTGACAGGGGACCTCGAGGCTACACCAAAGAAGGAGGATGGTGGTCACCCCGGTGCCCTCCTGGCAGCCCACCAGAAGCGGTATTCAGAATTATTGTCTAGGGAAAAGAGTAGAGAGGGAGAGAGAGAGGGGGAGGGCGCGTGTGTGTGCGAGGCATGTGTGTACACTCAGGGTGGTGAACAAGCTAAGTGGGAGGAGAAGATCTGTAAAAGAAGAAGCATGGGTTAGGATTAGTGAAAGGGGGTCCAGAAAAACCTGTGGAAGGAGGGGGGGGGGGGGGGGTTTGTCTTTATGTGTGAGTGCTTAATGCACAGAGAAGCCTAAAATATGTGTGTGTGCCTAGAGAAGGAGAGAGAGGGGAACAGACCAGTAGAGAATAGTAGAGAGAGACAGAATGTGTGTGTGAGTGTGTGAGAGTATGTGTGTGAGCAAAGCCTGAGATTATGTGTGTGTGCTTATGCACAGAAAGGAACGTGTGAGCATGGAATGGGAGGGGGAGGAGGGAGAGGGAAGAAAAGAGAAAGTACATTATATTCATGCATACATATACACAGACATGCAGTACAAGCATGCACACACACTATCAGCAGTTCATGCAAACGCGTGGGGTATGAGTATGAGGTGGTAGGCCCAAGTTATTAATAAATGCACCCTATTAAATCAATCAACCAAACTAGACTAGAAAGAAAAACTTACATATGGCCCCAGAAGATGGAGAAGTGAAGGTGAGATGGGAGATCCTAAGATGGATGCTTGCAGCGCGTGGTAGCAGCAGGTGCGTTCATGGGCAAAAAACAAGTGGGCTAGTTAGCAACAGGTCCGCTAGCACGCATGCGTTCACAGCATGGTACTGAATATGGCACAAAACAAGCTAATAATTCGATAAAAAACTAGATAAACAATTTATGAACGGCAAAAGCAAGTTAGAAAAATTATTGAGGGGTGGGAAATGGTCTTACGATCACGCAGCTCCGGTCGGCAGTCACAGTCTCAAACGAACACACAGGCTTATTAATACCGGAGTATTAGTGACGGCGAAGAAAAAAGTTTTTGGAGAGAGAGGACGTCAAGGGGCGGGATCTCCAAATCATGTCACTTGCCATTGGAGTGTAAGGTCCGTGATTGACGTGGCGAACCGGGACGTGCAGCCAAGTCCAATGTAAACAAACACTGCAAAACTAGCAACGCCGTTCGGTAGCAGAAAACGGAGACTTGGAGATGAGAAAAAATTCCAAACCAAGAGGCAGTAGAGTGGTACAATCCTCAGAGTGTAGGGGAAAAAACGAATCACGTTTTACACAGGTGTAGAACCGGTCTGCACTGTTACGTTATGTGAAAAATAGCTGCCGCAGAAGAACGACCTGCTGCGGTGACGTCACTGAGAGGAAATCCCAGGGAAGCCCCTGCGCGTCCGTGGTCACTACAACAGGGTGTAGGTACAGGCGAAAAAATTATTATGTTGAGCAGCAATAAGGGACTGGACTACACATTAGCAGTAAACAGTAAACTAATATTATCCCTATTAATATAATATAATATATTATATAATAAATCCTTAGAATAAAAGGCAAAACCAGAACGTTCCAAGGTAAAATTAGGACTCCAAGATAATCTAAGGATGGCCAAAGTATCTAAAAAACAGTGACAGAAACGTGATAAAAGCAGCTCTCAGACTAAGAATCACCATAGAGGTCACGACCAACATAATCCAGAGGCCTAGAGCCAGCCGTCTCACAGAGAAACCACGTCACACAAGCACATCCCTACTCTGGACAGCAACACAACTCAGACCACCAGAGTCCGCAAAGTGGTCGAGGTCACATCCGATATTCCCCAATCATCAATGCAGACCATGGTGCCTAATCCATGCCCTGACAGATGACAGCCGGTAGGCAAGACACCAGGGTCACATCCGATATACCTGATGTCAACAGCCACCCCAGGCAGTCACCCAAGGCCAAAACCCCATGACAGGGCCCAAGACCAAGATCACCGCTGAGGGTGAAACGCCCCGCAGTGAGTCCAAGTGGTCCAGAGATTATGGTATTAGCCAGTGAACAAGATACTCATCAAGACACCGGCCTAGGCCTCAATGGACAGAACAGTCTAGATTCCTAGAGTAGAGAGTAGGCCTAAATCCATATGTGTGTGAAAAAATGTGGTCCAGTCTATATGGTGATCTCCAGCGTAATCCCTCCAGGAAGATGACCACAAAAGGTGGTGTGTATACACAAAGTAGGCGTCAAGGCGCCACTCCACAGGTAACCTAATGGCATAGCCACAGGTAAAAACAGCTCTGTGGGTAGATGTCACCTGGTCACAACTTCTGTAGCCGTACAGGGATGTGTATTTGGAGAGTACAGGCCGTGGCATACACTTTTTCTTGGTCTCCAGTGTAATCCCTCCAGGAAGATGACCACATAGAGTGGTGTGTAAACACAAAATAGGCGTGAGGGCGCCACTCCACAGGAAACCTAATGGCACAGCCACAGGTAAAATCACCTCTGTGGGTAGATGTCACCTGGTCACAACCTCTGCAGTTGTACAGGGATGTGTATTGTGACAATACAGGCCGTAGCGTCCACTTCATTCTTCTCCACATGTGGTGAGGGGGGGTGACGCGGTTGGGGCTCCATCGTCACGTGTGGGAGTGAGGGAATGTATAAAAGGAACATCCCCAGGTGGCCAACACACGGTGATAGCCCTTAGTACCGGTCCAGGCCTCAGTGTCCGTGGATGTGAATCCAAATAAGGAGAGCAAAAACTAGAAATACGTAGGCTATTAGATGTGAATAAACTCTGAGTAGTGGCTTCCGCATGCTAGGTTGACTTGCTGCTGTTGAGCCATGTCCTCTGACTCTGCCATTGGGCGTCAGGAGGCTCCCGGTGGGTGATTGGCCGAGGAGGCCAGTTGAACCAGGAGCCGAGCGTCATGCAACACAACCTAGGTCCATTCATGGTAGTAAGATAAGGATAGGAGGCTGCTTAAGGGGAATCGGGCTAAAGGCTAGAGGGAAAATATCAAGCTAATCAAACTCCACCGGCTGTGGCAGGCTGAGTAGGAAGGTCTACCATTCCACGGACAGTCTGATGGGGGCCATTCTGGCTCCATACTAAATCCACACCCCCTAAGCGGTCCCCCCACTGTGCGAGCTGGTAAGGTCAATTAGTCGAAGCCCCAGCCAACACATCCACGGTCTTCTAGGTGAGAATGTTGTGAATGCAGGGGACATTAGGGACAGTTTGTATTGTGGACCCAGGTCTGGAGGAGAAGTCCAGACGCGCGTACGCGATCAATGGAGGTCTTTAAATCCAAAACAAGTGTATTGTATCTTCTCCCAGAAGGCTCCACATCAGATTTATTTGTGTCTAACAGGCGATACCATCCAGATCAGGTAGAGAATGGGGGGTCCCAGTCAGAGCACCTAAGTGTATCCAGGGGAGGCGAACCCTGATAGAGGTGACGGTGTCCGGGTACTCAAAAAACCAAACTAAACACAGGGAGGGGGATCACACTCCATGATGTGAGAGAGCCCCAAGTCCCAACTAGCGTGTGGGTGTCCCCACTAAACCTGGTTGCAGGGAGGGACACCAGAGAGACGGAGATGATAGGCCTCGGGTTGAAGGTAACTGACTAGAGTGCCCACCAGGAGTAGAGCGCCCCAGTGAAGGGGGGCTCGGCTAACCTAGGGGCTTATATAAGTAGGAACCAGGTACGGGAGCCTCAAAAGCGTGAGCAAAGTGCTGAACTAACCCGAACCACTGGATTTCTAATATGAGGTCAGGTTAGGCTAACAATGCTAAGTAGGGTTAAGCTAACAAAACCAATCTAATCGACGTGAACCGTGTGGACAAACGCTAAGCGGCAGAAATTGAGGGGCTAGGCTAACAAAGCTAGGTTAGGCTAACAATGCTAAGCTAGGCTAAGCTAACAAAAACCATCCAATTTGGTCAAAAACCGATATAGACCATGTCTAACATGCAAATTAGTGAGTTGGGTAAAGGCTAACAATGCTAAGCTAGGCTAAGTTAACAAAAACCGTCTAGATTGGTCAAAAAACGATATAGATCATAACTAACATGCAAACTAGCGAATTGGGTAAAGGCTAATAATGCTAAGCTAGGCTAAGCTAGGTTATGCTAAGCTAACAAAAACGTCTAAGTAAGCAAAAAACGTGTGGGTCATGTTAAACCTACCGAATAACGCGTCGGGCTAGGCTAACAATGCTAAGCTAAGCATGCTAAACGGCGTGAGATGGACCCAAAATGCGACGTTCTGATACATAACCTGGGTTCCTCGTGAAAAAGAGCGAAGGCCCGCCCGGTAGGTCTCTAGTCACACCGCGAGAATCAGGAGAAGCAATGTACATGGCTGCGAGTTTTAATCACATGCGGGTACATCATATAAAACCAGTACCCTCGCCACATCAACCCAGTGTGCGGCCGGTCTCATCTCCAAAAAATGTTTCCCAACGGAAGTCTCAGCACATCTAGTTCCATGTCTCTGACTGGAGATCTGCCATGCACAAATTAGAGGGGCATATCCCCGTGCCCAGCTAGGAGGTGTTGCATGAAAGGGTTGGATCGCTAGTGGAGGGAGACGGTGCGAACAAGTTAGTGGTCCCAATATAACAGGCAGGTAAATTGGTGGCATCCTGATGTGGATTCAGATCACAGCCTTGTATGCTCCGGCGGGTTAGGTTTGACGTCTGAAAATCCCCCGAGCCCAGTAGTTCGGTACTTCGACCCACTTAGGCTCAGGACTGAGGCACACGCTATGCCAATGCTGAGTCATCCACCACATCCGAACAGGGGCTAGGCCCCTCTAGGAACCCCGAGGGGAACCCAGGCCGGGTAACCCCTGAAGTGCTCGCCACCCGACACAAGGTGAGTGAGGAGCACCCAGAGGGACAGTAATATATAAACATACAGTAAGAAACAATGCATAATATATAAGTATAGGTCGAGCACATGGATAGCCGTCTCCGTATCCACTTGACATGTTCAGGTAGCAGGGTCAATGCGGAAGCATGCTCAGGGTCAGAAAGGCCCCTTGTAGTTAGTAGAAGTTAATATCTGGAGGGTCTCTGTCCACCTGGGGACAAAGTAAACACCATCAGAGTATATAAAAGTCATAAATTGTTTGAAACCGAGTTATTATTCCAACTATGGTATTGATCCTTAGAGTCCCGATCCCAAAGGGGTCAAGGTACACATCCTCAGATTATAAATCAGGTTTGATGTCTGATGATCCCTCGAGCCCAGCAGTTTCGTGCTTCGACCCGCTTAGGCGTGAACTCTCACTGGTTGGGGTTAGAAAAAATGACTCAGTGAGGTGGCCCAGTGATCAGAGATAAACCCACTGGGGGGAAGCAACGGTCAAGTTTTAAGCGTAGACCCCCCCCAGGTTGGGGTTAGGATAAGTGACAGGGGGGCTATCCCACCCCATTAAGTCACGGTAGGTTAGTCGTCCGGTTAAGTTTTAGGCGTAGGCCCTCCCAGGTTGGGGTTAGGATAAGTGACAGGGGGGTTATCCTACCCCCTTAAAGTCACAGTAGGTAAGCCTTCCGGTTAAGTTTTAGGCGTAGACCCTCCCAGGTTGGGGTTAGGGTAAGTGACAGGGGGGCTATCTCACCCCATTAAGTCACAGCAGGTCAGTCGTCTGGTTAAGTTTTAGGCGTAGACCCTCCCAGGTTGGGGTTAGGATAAGTGACAGGAGGGCTATCCTGGCCCATTAAGTCACAGTAGGTCAGCTTTACGGTTAAGTTTAGGCGTAGACCCTCCCAGGTTGGGGTTAGGATAGGTGACAGGGGGGCTATTCCACCCCATTAAATCACAGTAGGTCAGCCTATGGGATGGTGACGGTTGGGTTGAGGTACGCGGAGGAGGGCAAGAAAGGGAGAAATATGCAGGCGTCTAGGGGGAGTACCCGAGGAACGCAGGAGGGATAGATAGAAATTAAATAAAGGGCCTGTGTGGACATATGAGGTGCAACTGAGTGTGTGAGTGCGTGTCCTACCTTGACCGGGCAGCTAACTAAATCTGAAAAGCTAAAAAAGGTTCTACCTGGAAAGTTAAGAATCTATACCGATCCCGGGTGCAGATGTGGGGAGGACCCCAAGGAAATGCAGGGCTGTGGAAGGAAGGGGTTAATAAACAAGATACATGAGTGTCATAGCCCTGTCCTCACTGCACATGAGTGCGATGAAGATAAAGCCATGCAGACAATAGTGGTGGGAGTGGGGTGAGAGAGATATAGAGAGAGGCGCTCCTGTTAGAGCAAATAAAAGTTGTAGTCAAAAACGCAGGACTCCATTCCCTGGGCGGTGCCTCCTGCCGGGCCCATGCCAGAAATTAAGCAGGGATATACGGGGTCCTAACTGGCCACGACCGGTTTCGTCCTCTCCCAGGACTCGTCAGGTGACGGAAATAAAACATGAGCAGGAACCAGGGCCATCCTAGGCTACGGACTGACAGGGGACCTCGAGGCTACACCAAAGAAGGAGGATGGTGGTCACCCCGGTGCCCTCCTGGCAGCCCACCAGAAGCGGTATTCAGAATTATTGTCTAGGGAAAAGAGTAGAGAGGGAGAGAGAGAGGGGGAGGGCGCGTGTGTGTGCGAGGCATGTGTGTACACTCAGGGTGGTGAACAAGCTAAGTGGGAGGAGAAGATCTGTAAAAGAAGAAGCATGGGTTAGGATTAGTGAAAGGGGGTCCAGAAAAACCTGTGGAAGGAGGGGGGGGGGGGGGGTTTGTCTTTATGTGTGAGTGCTTAATGCACAGAGAAGCCTAAAATATGTGTGTGTGCCTAGAGAAGGAGAGAGAGGGGAACAGACCAGTAGAGAATAGTAGAGAGAGACAGAATGTGTGTGTGAGTGTGTGAGAGTATGTGTGTGAGCAAAGCCTGAGATTATGTGTGTGTGCTTATGCACAGAAAGGAACGTGTGAGCATGGAATGGGAGGGGGAGGAGGGAGAGGGAAGAAAAGAGAAAGTACATTATATTCATGCATACATATACACAGACATGCAGTACAAGCATGCACACACACTATCAGCAGTTCATGCAAACGCGTGGGGTATGAGTATGAGGTGGTAGGCCCAAGTTATTAATAAATGCACCCTATTAAATCAATCAACCAAACTAGACTAGAAAGAAAAACTTACATATGGCCCCAGAAGATGGAGAAGTGAAGGTGAGATGGGAGATCCTAAGATGGATGCTTGCAGCGCGTGGTAGCAGCAGGTGCGTTCATGGGCAAAAAACAAGTGGGCTAGTTAGCAACAGGTCCGCTAGCACGCATGCGTTCACAGCATGGTACTGAATATGGCACAAAACAAGCTAATAATTCGATAAAAAACTAGATAAACAATTTATGAACGGCAAAAGCAAGTTAGAAAAATTATTGAGGGGTGGGAAATGGTCTTACGATCACGCAGCTCCGGTCGGCAGTCACAGTCTCAAACGAACACACAGGCTTATTAATACCGGAGTATTAGTGACGGCGAAGAAAAAAGTTTTTGGAGAGAGGACGTCAAGGGGCGGGATCTCCAAATCATGTCACTTGCCATTGGAGTGTAAGGTCCGTGATTGACGTGGCGAACCGGGACGTGCAGCCAAGTCCAATGTAAACAAACACTGCAAAACTAGCAACGCCGTTCGGTAGCAGAAAACGGAGACTTGGAGATGAGAAAAAATTCCAAACCAAGAGGCAGTAGAGTGGTACAATCCTCAGAGTGTAGGGGAAAAAACGAATCACGTTTTACACAGGTGTAGAACCGGTCTGCACTGTTACGTTATGTGAAAAATAGCTGCCGCAGAAGAACGACCTGCTGCGGTGACGTCACTGAGAGGAAATCCCAGGGAAGCCCCTGCGCGTCCGTGGTCACTACAACAGGGTGTAGGTACAGGCGAAAAAATTATTATGTTGAGCAGCAATAAGGGACTGGACTACACATTAGCAGTAAACAGTAAACTAATATTATCCCTATTAATATAATATAATATATTATATAATAAATCCTTAGAATAAAAGGCAAAACCAGAACGTTCCAAGGTAAAATTAGGACTCCAAGATAATCTAAGGATGGCCAAAGTATCTAAAAAACAGTGACAGAAACGTGATAAAAGCAGCTCTCAGACTAAGAATCACCATAGAGGTCACGACCAACATAATCCAGAGGCCTAGAGCCAGCCGTCTCACAGAGAAACCACGTCACACAAGCACATCCCTACTCTGGACAGCAACACAACTCAGACCACCAGAGTCCGCAAAGTGGTCGAGGTCACATCCGATATTCCCCAATCATCAATGCAGACCATGGTGCCTAATCCATGCCCTGACAGATGACAGCCGGTAGGCAAGACACCAGGGTCACATCCGATATACCTGATGTCAACAGCCACCCCAGGCAGTCACCCAAGGCCAAAACCCCATGACAGGGCCCAAGACCAAGATCACCGCTGAGGGTGAAACGCCCCGCAGTGAGTCCAAGTGGTCCAGAGATTATGGTATTAGCCAGTGAACAAGATACTCATCAAGACACCGGCCTAGGCCTCAATGGACAGAACAGTCTAGATTCCTAGAGTAGAGAGTAGGCCTAAATCCATATGTGTGTGAAAAAATGTGGTCCAGTCTATATGGTGATCTCCAGCGTAATCCCTCCAGGAAGATGACCACAAAAGGTGGTGTGTATACACAAAGTAGGCGTCAAGGCGCCACTCCACAGGTAACCTAATGGCATAGCCACAGGTAAAAAACAGCTCTGTGGGTAGATGTCACCTGGTCACAACTTCTGTAGCCGTACAGGGATGTGTATTTGGAGAGTACAGGCCGTGGCATACACTTTTTCTTGGTCTCCAGTGTAATCCCTCCAGGAAGATGACCACATAGAGTGGTGTGTAAACACAAAATAGGCGTGAGGGCGCCACTCCACAGGAAACCTAATGGCACAGCCACAGGTAAAATCACCTCTGTGGGTAGATGTCACCTGGTCACAACCTCTGCAGTTGTACAGGGATGTGTATTGTGACAATACAGGCCGTAGCGTCCACTTCATTCTTCTCCACATGTGGTGAGGGGGGTGACGCGGTTGGGGCTCCATCGTCACGTGTGGGAGTGAGGGAATGTATAAAAGGAACATCCCCAGGTGGCCAACACACGGTGATAGCCCTTAGTACCGGTCCAGGCCTCAGTGTCCGTGGATGTGAATCCAAATAAGGAGAGCAAAAACTAGAAATACGTAGGCTATTAGATGTGAATAAACTCTGAGTAGTGGCTTCCGCATGCTAGGTTGACTTGCTGCTGTTGAGCCATGTCCTCTGACTCTGCCATTGGGCGTCAGGAGGCTCCCGGTGGGTGATTGGCCGAGGAGGCCAGTTGAACCAGGAGCCGAGCGTCATGCAACACAACCTAGGTCCATTCATGGTAGTAAGATAAGGATAGGAGGCTGCTTAAGGGGAATCGGGCTAAAGGCTAGAGGGAAAATATCAAGCTAATCAAACTCCACCGGCTGTGGCAGGCTGAGTAGGAAGGTCTACCATTCCACGGACAGTCTGATGGGGGCCATTCTGGCTCCATACTAAATCCACACCCCCTAAGCGGTCCCCCCACTGTGCGAGCTGGTAAGGTCAATTAGTCGAAGCCCCAGCCAACACATCCACGGTCTTCTAGGTGAGAATGTTGTGAATGCAGGGGACATTAGGGACAGTTTGTATTGTGGACCCAGGTCTGGAGGAGAAGTCCAGACGCGCGTACGCGATCAATGGAGGTCTTTAAATCCAAAACAAGTGTATTGTATCTTCTCCCAGAAGGCTCCACATCAGATTTATTTGTGTCTAACAGGCGATACCATCCAGATCAGGTAGAGGAATGGGGGGTCCCCAGTCAGAGCACCTAAGTGTATCCAGGGGAGGCGAACCCTGATAGAGGTGACGGTGTCCGGGTACTCAAAAAACCAAACTAAACACAGGGAGGGGGATCACACTCCATGATGTGAGAGGAGCCCCAAGTCCCAACTAGCGTGTGGGTGTCCCCACTAAACCTGGTTGCAGGAGGGACACCAGAGAGACGGAGATGATAGGCCTCGGGTTGAAGGTAACTGACTAGAGTGCCCACCAGGAGTAGAGCGCCCCAGTGAAGGGGGGCTCGGCTAACCTAGGGGCTTATATAAGTAGGAACCAGGTACGGGAGCCTCAAAAGCGTGAGCAAAGTGCTGAACTAACCCGAACCACTGGATTTCTAATATGAGGTCAGGTTAGGCTAACAATGCTAAGTAGGGTTAAGCTAACAAAACCAATCTAATCGACGTGAACCGTGTGGACAAACGCTAAGCGGCAGAAATTGAGGGGCTAGGCTAACAAAGCTAGGTTAGGCTAACAATGCTAAGCTAGGCTAAGCTAACAAAAAACCATCCAATTTGGTCAAAAACCGATATAGACCATGTCTAACATGCAAATTAGTGAGTTGGGTAAAGGCTAACAATGCTAAGCTAGGCTAAGTTAACAAAAACCGTCTAAGATTGGTCAAAAAAACGATATAGATCATAACTAACATGCAAACTAGCGAATTGGGTAAAGGCTAATAATGCTAAGCTAGGCTAAGCTAGGTTAAGCTAACAAAAACGTCTAAGTAAGCAAAAAACGTGTGGGTCATGTTAAACCTACCGAATAACGCGTCGGGCTAGGCTAACAATGCTAAGCTAAGCATGCTAAACGGCGTGAGATGGACCCAAAATGCGACGTTCTGATACATAACCTGGGTTCCTCGTGAAAAAGAGCGAAGGCCCGCCCGGTAGGTCTCTAGTCACACCGCGAGAATCAGGAGAAGCAATGTACATGGCTGCGAGTTTTAATCACATGCGGGTACATCATATAAAACCAGTACCCTCGCCACATGCAACCCAGTGTGCGGCCGGTCTCATCTCCAAAAAATGTTTCCCAACGGAAGTCTCAGCACATCTAGTTCCATGTCTCTGACTGGAGATCTGCCATGCACAAATTAGAGGGGCATATCCCCGTGCCCAGCTAGGAGGTGTTGCATGAAAGGGTTGGATCGCTAGTGGAGGGAGACGGTGCGAACAAGTTAGTGGTCCCAATATAACAGGCAGGTAAATTGGTGGCATCCTGATGTGGATTCAGATCACAGCCTTGTATGCTCCGGCGGGTTAGGTTTGACGTCTGAAAATCCCCCGAGCCCAGTAGTTCGGTACTTCGACCCACTTAGGCTCAGGACTGAGGCACACGCTATGCCAATGCTGAGTCATCCACCACATCCGAACAGGGGCTAGGCCCCTCTAGGAACCCCGAGGGGAACCCAGGCCGGGTAACCCCTGAAGTGCTCGC